>NC_046156.1:104337414-104637414 GCF_011064425.1 Rattus rattus
TTTTATGAGATATTTACAATTCTCCCCAACAAGAGAACCACTCAAACCCTGCCTAGTTTATCAATTTAAACATGTTATTTATTTTTTAGAATTTCACACAGATGTACTGTATTTATAGCATTTCTACTGCTCTCACTGCACAACTTCCCTTGAGTCTGTCCAACTCCCCTAGAGTCCCCCTAACTCTCCTTTAAATTAATAATCCCTTCTTATTGTTATTACCACCCTCCATACACACCAGAATTTGTATATTTGAGTCCTATTAAGTCTTACTGTGACCCTGTGTTGTTGTTCATATGTATATGTGTATGTGTTTAGCCCTTACCATATGGGATTACATAACATATCACAGCTGTCATCCCTGGAAAAAGCTATATAGAAAAATTTTAATTCAACAGCATGTGCTTATATAGTTCAGGCTGGCTGTACACTCTTATATAGCCTAGGCTGTGCTGGCTCATGTAAATATTTATGCCTTAGTCTCCTGAGTAGTGGAATCGTAGACATATGCTACCACATTCTCCTTGGAATCCTCTATAATTTAAAGAATTTCATGAAAACAATTTGAACACTTTCAATGAAATGGACAAAGTAGTCAGAAGTGCCAAACTGAGAGAGAGAGAGAGAGAGAGAGAGAGAGAGAGAGAGAGAGAGAGAGAGAGAGAAGAATGAAGAATGGTTCTAGGTAAAGATAGAAAACTCACACTTTCAGAAAGCATCCCATAGTTAAATCAACTATCTCTTAAGTAATGGGCCCAGACTACTGCACAGTAGAACCAGCCTTGACCTTAGCATGCAGTTTAGTTAAGTGAAAGCAATGAATGTTCTGGGCTTGGCCATTGTTCGCAATATTCAACATTATGATTACATCCATGTGCTCCAACTCTTAAATTCTGAATTTACCTCAGTATTTCTGTTTTCCCCAGGATAGAATATCATATTTATAAATGTGAATTACGAATAAAGGCATACAGTTCAGTTGGTGGACTACATGTATGGATTACGAGGAGTCCTCAGTTTGAACGCAGTACTCCATAAACCACACATGGTGGTATGGTGCACATCTATAATTCCAGCACTCAGGAAGTGGAGGTGTGGGAATTAGGCTTCACCTACATTCTTGGCTGTTTATTATGATCAAGGCCAGTCTGAACTGCATGACACTCTGTCTAAATAATAGTTTATATTATATTATATTTTATCAAAAACTATCAGTGCTCTACGAGAAGTGAGCATATGGTTGGTTGGCACAGTATAAGACACACTTATGTCCACTATTCTGCCTTGATTTTTGATAATGACTACTCCTTATGTCATAGTAGTTTCTAGGTGGCCATTTGATAATATATTTGAAATATTTGATACATTTGGAGGGATTTAAAGGGACTTATCCAAACTAGTTGTCTAAATGCTGTTGTGTTCTGCTGTGCCTACTTTTCTTAAAATGAGCATGTCATTGCATAAAATTATATGCATACATGTATATAATAATGCTTAGGGAAACATTCTTTCTTTATTCTAAATCTTAACATTTTTGTATTTTTCCTGAACACTACTTAACAGGTACATATTCGGTATCTTCCTCATTAATGTTAAGTCTTAAACTTTTCCTAGTCTCTGATGACATCCATGATTCTAGAAATCTGTGTTTCCTCCACGTGACAGGACTGAGGTGGGCACCAGATCCAGGCCAACTGAATCTTTCTTTCAAAATTTTGAAATGAATTATACAAAGTACTTTCCTGTTCCTCTTCCTAAAATCACAGGATTGTACAAAGTTGGGATTAGGTGTGACCCAACATTAACGTTGACGCACACCTACACTGAAATTCTGACTAAACTCAAACGACTGATCTTTTGAAGAGGTTAGCGGAGAACACAGGAGGGAACATTATGCTGGGCTCTGTGGCTCTTTCCTTGAGGAAAGAGAGGAGAGTTGCTGTAGGTGCCACCCAGTCTAGCCCTCTGTGACTTACCCCAGTCTCTCATGGAACCCTCTCTCTCCTTATTCTGCCTGTAATGGAGTTCAACCCCTAACGACCAAATGCCTGCTGACTTGCTTGGCTATGGCAGTTTACCCACAGTGTGAAACTTGTTACTTCCTCTCTAACTTGCTAAGGACACCCGGTTTATGCTTCATGTCAATTTTCTAACTGCTTCATTTATGTCTCATGACTCTGAGTTGATTTTTCTCACTTTTTGAAGCAATCAAAAATGCTTGGAGAGAATATTTTTTATTTCTCAAATCAGTCACAGTACCTAGTGTGATTACCATCCTATCATTTATATAAAAATCTTTCAAACATATGTATATATTATCTACATATATACATATATATAAGCATACACAGATGCATACATATGTGTGTGCTTCAGAAATGGATGCCGGTAAGGAAATATTAGGATTCTGATATGTTGTTTGCTAGCAGCACAACTCATTTCTTTCTTCCTCATTTTCTCTTGCTACAAAGTTTTATGCTTTAAAGACTGCCTGGCTAATGCCATACTTGCTGGGAAGTCGAGGTATTATCTGTGCGGCTTAAATATTTATGAGTCCAGAGAAGCTACAAGCTGAAGGGTGTGCCATTTATGAAAGCTTTAATGGATGTAGTTTAGCCCAAACTGAGGCCTGTTTGGGGAGCACAACTGCATTTGTTTAATGATACATGAAAATATGACTATGTGGCTGGCATAGCAGCAGCAAGTAATTGGAAAGCGGAGAATGCCTGACTGTGGTTGGTGAGAGTTTTACTGCTGGAAGAAAAACTGCCATGATTATAGCAGAGGACTGTGTTAGCTAAATAACTGTGCTTGTGGGGCTTAAACTTGGGGAATATAATGGCACATATGTCACGGCAATGCAGTCTCTGTCTTATTAAGTGTGGGTTTGGTCCCACGTGGGCAGTGGTAAGCAAATATTGGATAACATTGGCACTTGGCAGCACACCTGCAAAACACAAGCATCACTGGCAAATGCTGTGCTTATTCTGATTCGCAGCCACGTTGGCTTCTAATGAGATTCCCGAGGAACAGTGGGAGTGGTGGATATGCACAGCTTCTAGTTAGACACAGGAGAGGACGGGAAATGAGCAGGCAGGGAGGTGAGGAGGGAGTTTTCCCCGTTTGTTTCTCTGGTGTGTACTCCTGTAAAGACAGTCTCAGGGTGACTGGGTCTCAGTGACAGATTTTTAATGTTGATACTTCCAAGTCACAATTCACCGAACTTACTCTGTGTTGTGTGCCTGTTAGAAAGTTAAGGGAAGTGATGGGCACGGTAGTGTTTGCCTGTAATCTGCACATATGAGGGGTTAGGCAGGGGTTCAAAACCAGCATGGTCCTTTGTCAGAATGAGAGGGGGAGGGAGAGACAGAAAGAGAAGCAGAGGGAGACAAAGACAAAGAGACAGAGAGAGGAGGGAGAGGGAAAGATAAGAATCACACTTCATTGAGGTAAAGTTAATGAGCAGTAGTGTATCCTGCACAACCATCTCCACAGAAACTGTTTTCTATCAGCTGGGACATGGTCAGTACTGACAAATAAAAGAAGCCATCTTAGTCACTAGCTGCCAGTCTTCTGGGTTATATTAAAGGATGTTTAGTCACTTCCACTAAACACGCATTCTAAAGACATTTTTCAAGTAGAAGTTTATTATGAAAACTTATTTTAAAAATGATACATCTCAGTAGTGAAATTATCCATAATTTCTGTATACATGTGTGTCTGCATGTATGCATGAGTCTTTCCATTTTAATTCAGCCTTATATATATTAAAAGAGAACTGATAAAAGTGATAAAAGTTACATGTAGATGTGCATATAGTTTGGAAGTTGAAATCAATATGCAGGGTTATGGTATGTCCTCCCATTTTCCGTGGTAACTTCTGTGTGCTGTCACCTATCCTTCCTTCTGGAAATGCCCATTTTAAACTTCTTCAAATCTTGGCATTTGTCTTCCAAACACATTAGTGCATTTACTACTTCATTCTTTATTTTAGGTGGAGTCACTTCTCTTATGTCACATGAAAGTCCATATTTTATATGTATAGTTCACAATGTCTAAAAGACCTCATAATTCTTAGGTTCATGAATAAGAACTATGTTTAAATGTGGATTTTACTAATATTATCATAGTATAAATCTTGGCTCATCCATACCAAATGGTATTTTATAATTTTCTTTTCTTAATTACTGATGTTCCTTAGATTACTAATCCCCACATCTCTCCTTTGTTTTTCTTACTGACCTTTTAACAAATCCTTTATCATTATAAATCTCTCCCTATTACTTTCCAACATGTCAGATAGCCTCTCTCTCCTTCTTTCTCCACCCCCTTTCCCCTTGTCCTCTTTTTCTTCATGACGTTGTCTCTCTTTTTCTTTATCATTTCCCCTAAACAAGTAGATAAAATTATGTAGAACTCAGTAACAGAGTAGCAAGCGGTATGTACAGCCACTTGCCCCTCCCACACACCATAGAGAAGCACACATGATCCTTAACACTTCTGATGGGAACTGGGGAGGCCTGTACAGGTGTGACGCTATTAGAAGATGAGGCACAGACTTTTATTTTCTTTTGTTAAAGAATTCATATTTATTAAGGCATAATTTTATAAGCTATACCAAAAAGTAGATCATTTTTCCTATGTGTATGAATGAGAACCCTCCTTGTCTAATTGAACACAAACTGGAATAAAATATAAATTTATAATTGAGGTCAGGAAGGTTTGTTTTAAGACTCAAATTATTGAATCACTCTCTTGGAATGAGTGCAGGCTTTTATTGTTTTATTATTTTATCTCTTAATCTGGGCAGTGGGGTGTATTTTATAACTCACAATATTTATAACTACTAAATATTTAATATAAGCTACTTTTAAAAGTCAATATTCCATTTTTTTTCTGCAGCACTTTTTATCTTTCCATTAGATGACCACTTTCTCGAAGGTGACTATTTCAGTATTTAACTTACATTCTATAGTAGTTGTTTTGGGAAAACCCAGTTCTGGTGTATGAGAGTCTGTGGTGAAGCTTTTTAAAGCACTTAAACAAAAGAAATCAGATCTCAAATTGCACAAAGTATAATTCATTAGGGGATTTAAATACAGATATATGTCTCTGGGTGGGTAATGAGAGGGCAATGTCCTTGACCCACATGGCAAGAGGAAGTACTTCTTGTACTAAGCTTGATGGTAGAAGACAGTCACTAACCAGAATGATCCTGGCCCTTCTCCCAAAACAACATGTCCAATATCGTGGTAGAGAAAAATTGAAACCAGTTAAAGCATTAAAAGACAAGCTGCTTATTTAACTTCCTTAAAGATTCCGCTTTTCAACTCAAGAAGAGCCAAATAACCCTATTAAAAATGGGGTATAGAGCTAAACAAAATATTCTCAGCTGAGGAATATCGGATGGCCATAAAGCACTGTTCAACGTCCTTAGTCATCAGGGAAATGCAAATCAAAACAACCCTGAGATTCCACCTCACACCAGTCAGAATGACTAAGATTAAAAACTCAGGTGACAGCAGATGCTGGTGAGGATGTGGAGAAAGAGGAACACTCCTCCATTGTTGGTGGGATTGCAAACTAGTACAAACACTCTGAAATCAGTCTGGAGGTTCCTCAGAAAATTGGACATTGAACTACCAGAGGACCCAGCTATACCTCTCCTGGGCATATGCCCAAAAGATGCTCCAACATACAACAAAGACACATGCTCCACTATGTTCATAGTAGCCTTATTTATAATAGCCAGAAGCTGGAAAGAACCCAGATGCCCTTCAACAGAGGAATGGATTAAAAAATGTGGTACATCTACACAATGGAGTACTACTGAACTATCAAAAACAATGACTTCATGAAATTCATAGGCAAATGGAATGAACTAGAAAATTTCATCCTGAGTGAGGTAATTCAATCACAGAAAAACACATTTGGTATGCACTCATTGATAAGTGGATATTAGCCAAAAAGCTCAGATTACCCAAGATGCAATCCACAGAACACAGGAAGCTCAAGAAGAAGGATGACCAAAATGTGGATGCTCCCACTCCTTCTTCAAAGGGGAAAAATATCCATAGGAGGGGATATGGAAGCAAAGTTTAGAGCAGCAACTCAAGGAACAGCCATTCAGAGCCTGCCCCACATATGGCCCATATATATATCCACCAAAACTAGATAAGATTGATGAAGGTAAAAATTGCTTGCTGAACTTGCTGAAAGGGAACGGATATAGATCTCTCCTGAGAGACACATCCAGAACATGTCCAATACAGAGGTCAATGCTAGCAGCAAACCACTGAACTGAGAACAGGATCCCCTTGGGGGGAATTAGAGGAAGGATTGAAAGAGTTGAAGGAGCTTGCACCCCATAAAAACAATGGCAACCAACCTTCCAGGGACTAAACCACTACCAAAAGACTATACATGGACTGACCCAGGGCTCCAACTGCATATGTAGCAGTGAAGAGCCTTGTTGGGGCCCCAGTGGACGCGGAAGCCCTTGTCCTGCTAAGTTTGGACCCCCAGTGCAGGGAAATATGGAGGGGGCAGTAAGGGGGATGTACAGGGGGAATACCCGTATGGGGTAGGGGGAGGGGTAGGGAAGGGGAATGGGGGCTTATGGACAGGAAACTGGGAAGGGGAATAACATTTGAAATGTAAGTAAAGAAATATATCTAATAAAAAAGTAAATAAGAAACCAAAACAGATTCCACTTTTCTTCTAAAGCTTTGGATGCATCCAGGATGTCATTGTGGTAAAATGGGTAGTCTGATAAAGATGGCTGCAGAATGTTAAACTGGGCTCCAATAGTGGCATGGCTGTATTGTTGCTCCTTTTCCATACTCCCCAGAGAGTGTTAAGAGTCCATTTCTGGCCTATTCTCTCACTATCTACTTAGTGGCATACATCCTATTTCCCTCTTTCTTTAGGTTTGAAATGGTCACTTTTCTGTATACCCTGTAAATGTATGGAAGCCATTGCCCAGGTTGCTTCCTAAGATGCTCTTAAAGTGACCCTCACATTTCACCTTCTTTTAAAAAACTTTTCTGTTTTGGGGTTTGGTCTGTCGCATTGCATTCGAATAATAAATTTTTTTTTATCCCAAGATCTAGTTAATCCAAGATGAGCAGATTCTCAAGCCTACTAACCTTTGATGTATAGTCTTTGTCCCCCAATTATCCCTGATTGATTAATAAAAGGGGCTGTCAGCCTGCAGCTGGGCAGAAGAGAGGTAGGCAGGGCAGGGGTTCTAGGGCTGAGGGTCTCAGGTAGGGACCAGGAGAGAGAGCCAGGAGGTGGAAGGAGTCACCATGGGGCAGTATGATGTATGAGCACGTGACCCCCAGGGTTGGCCTGATGGAGCAGGGGCAGTCGGAATGAAGCATACGGCAAGTATCATCCTGAGGATCTTGACAGGGATACAGACAAAATAGCTAGAGGGTTGCTACCTGCCCACCTCTAATGCTCTACAGTTTGTAATAAATTTTAAAGGCCTCTGTATCTTTTATTTGGAAAATAACAGGTTAAGGAATAACTGCAGCCATACGATTTCCTGCATTAATTAACATAAACCAAATATTAACATTCACGTTTATATGTCTGCACCTTGCAGACTCCTGTAATCTGAGATAATCTGCATCCCAGGCACAGCAGCTGGCCTTGAATCCCCACCATTATCTTTTCTTTCATTTGTTGTCGATGTCTGAATTCTAGTCTCTTCTGCTTTAACCTTTCTTGGTTTAATTTACCTTGAAATGGCCCACTCTCTGGTGTATTTCTCAGTATAGACATGTTATACACAAATGTATAGACTGTTTGCTTGTCGTTTTGAGTAGATAAAATAGTTTGACTTTGGAAATGCATTTTCATTGAGAATTTACTGTTCCAATCTTCTATGAAAATTGCAAAGATATTTCACTTTCTAACCACTGGTATGTGCCTCCTTCTCTATTTTAAAACACCGTACTTTGCCTTCGCTGTTTTGAAATTTTACATGAGCATCTCTTGATGTAGGCCAAAATTTTTAACAATTTGCTACTTTTATTAAAAATTCAGATAATGTCTTTCTTTTCCCCCCTGGTCTGTCAGTTTCCCTTTTAATATTTGACTATTAAAACTCCTAACAAGGCCACATCATTATGCTAACTTCTTAGCCTTTGTGAGATAGAAAATCTGCTGTGCTTCTTGAGCACCGATTTCTGCTCTGTCGCTTGCTGATGAATGTCCAGTTGCTATCTCTGTCCTCCTACTCCTATATCATTACTTTATTATCACGGACTAAATTGGGTCTAATTTATGAGACATTATATCACCTCCTCTTATAGACCATATTGCACGAAAAGGGAAGTTACATATTTCCTTTTCATTTTATCCAGTGGTAATATATGCCTACTGCAGGAGATAAACCAGCGGAATATTTTTGAGAGTGAGTGGCAACAAGGTGGAAGGAATCCGAGACACTAGGTGATTTCATTAAAGATAAGTGATCTTTAATGAAATCTTTGGCTAGATTGGCGAGTAGCTTGGATATTCTCTCTCTCTGTCTCTATCTCTCTCTCTGTCTCTGTCTCTCCATCTCTCTCTGTCTCTCTCTGTCTCTCCATCTCTCTCTCTGTTTCTGTCTCTCTCTGTCTCTGTCTCCCTCTGTCTGTCTGTCTGTCTGTCTGTCTTTGTCTGTCTCTGTCTGTGCCTCTCTCCTCTCTCTCTCTCTCTCTCTCTCTCTGCGCGTGTGCATGCGTGTGTGTGCATGTGCATGCGTGTGCCTGTGTGTGTGTGCGTGTGTATGTGTGTGTGTGTGCATGTGTGTGTGTATGAGAGTGCATGCATGGTGTAGCTCAGTCCCTTGTATCAGGGTGTGTATCTCGTGTGTAAATGTGCCCTGTGAGCGAGTGCTTATACAGCTCGGGAGAGGTTGTTACATCGTCTGGGGCTGGTATTACAGTGAGTTATAAACCACCCAAAGTTGGAGCTGACAGGCTCTCCAAGAGTAGAATGGGCTCCTCATCTGCCATTAGCTGATATTTGAACTGTTCTTTTCTTTCTATTAAAACATCAAGTGAATTTAGTCGTTACTTTCTTACTGAAAGAATAAATTCTCAAATTTATCCTATAAACTTTTTAAAATTGGTTTTGCCACTGTCTTATAATTTTTAATTTCTAAGACGATGCACTCTTTTTAAAAAAAAAAACAATATCCTGTTCTTTTTTGTCTTGGATCCAATATTTTCTCTTATCTTTCCCAGAATATTGTTTTTTTTTTCAAACTTTAATCTTTCAGAGTAGTCTTTTTTCACCCTCCCCACAACCACAGTTGCTTTTTCATTCATTTTGGTTTTTAATCTCTTCATTTTGTCTAGAAACTCTGTGTGACTATTCCCAACTTGGAGTGGGAAGTTAAAAAGCAGATTAGCGCCTATAAATGTGTGGAGAGCTCCTAAGTACCATAATCTTCACCGTGGAGTGGCATGCCTGGGGCATTTGGTGAGAGTCGCCCTATGTTGGGTTTTACATCATTCTTCCTGGGTTAGTAAGGGCCCTTGGAATGTGCAGTTCTAGTTCTCAGGGTTTCCAAATGTACACAGCAGCGTCCTGGAACCCGGAGAGTTTACGATGAGCATAAACTGTCCAAGGATATCTCGACTGCTGCATACATCTCCCAAATAAGCAGTTTGTCCTTAAGCCCAAAGATCGTCGACCAAATGGCCGGCTGTCTTTAGAGCAGTAGCACGGTTGGTACCTGTAGAGAAATGAGGCACTTACTTCATTTGTACAGACGTTGAACTGTCGCTTTTCTTGCATCACCCCTCTCTGTTATTCCGCAACCATTTCAGAAGTACTGTTGGTACCTGTATATCGTCTGTGGGACACTTTGAACTGCATATAATGTTGGCTTTGGTTTTCCACACTGCTGGCTTAGCATTTCATTTCGTTGTACTCTTTTTGGCTTTTCCTATATCTGCTTTCCAGCTTTAAAAAGCCCATGGACTCGTGCTCTATTCTCATGCTCTCCTGCACTGATATCGGCAAACCCAAAGATCTTAACAGCACCGTCTTATGCCCCTGACCGGCGTGTGCATTTCCACTTCCATCCGGATGCTCTTAAACTTTTCCCGAATTCTTACTTCAGTAATGGAAGGTACTCAGGGTTTTTCTTCATGGCTTTTTGTTTGTTTGCTTTAATTGTTCTCAAAGTGTTTATCTTAATTCTAAATGGTACCCATTAATGTGTTCTCATTCCCTCACTTCCAGTTAAACAAGTCTGAAATTATGTGAATACTGGTAAAGGTTAGCTGTTAAGTTCTTACCTTGTTATAAAACGTTTTTCATTTTTTTACTTTTTCTCTTTCCCTCATTTATTTAAACAGTGAAGGGGGTTTTTTTTGACCCCCACTTCTGTCTCTCCTTAACAATCTCTGTCATTAATGCACGATCTGACACTATGCATGTGGCTTCCACACTGTCACGGTGATTTTCTGCTTTGTAATAAGAAAGGCCTGTGCAAGCTTGTCAAGGGCACAGCACACATGGACCCACAGGCCTCGATGATGTGTGTCTTTGTTTTTGACACTATTAAAGAACTGCGTCTTATAGCAGGAACCTGTGGATGTGTGCCTGGGCACATACTGCATGCTGGTTTTGGTGCTTTCCCAACCATAGTGGTATAAATGTAAACAATCCTGTTTCCAGCCTAGTGTTCCTAGAGGCTAAATTGTAGGAAAGTCTACAGTGATCTGATAAATGCTGGACCATCCTAAGGGCCCGTCTGCCAGCTATAGCATGGTCCCCCAAGACACCCTGCCCTCTGACTTCTTTGGATGGCTGCTGGCTATAAAAAGAACAGACATGGAGAAAAAAACAAGCCACCATATCTCTTTGTTTTCTAACAGCAAACTGACTAATTCTTGAATTTAAGGGACAAAATTAATTTTTCCTGAAGTTAGGTTTCCTTAAAATTCTAGAGTGTGGAAAAGGCATGTGATCTGGGGCAGAAACTCAACCTTTGACAGCAAACCACTGTCACATTCTACTTAACTGATTCTCTTTTCTGGTCAAAGACTAAATCTGTTGTGGTCTGAATCTTGAATGAACCCTAAATTTACTGTTCAGTACCTGGAACCTGGGCTTTGGAATTTCTGTGGGTGGAGCTGGTAGGAAGCTGGGTCACCGGGGAGGTTTTCCTCACAGCAGATCCCAGAGAGCTCACCTTTCTCTTTCTGTTTTGCTTGCCTAACTGCTGTGAGACAAATGGGTCTCTGGCCACTCATGTTTCCACAGACAGAAAAGCAACTCGATCAAGAGACGGAACATCTAAAACTCCAAAATAGATTTTCCCTACTTTAACAAATTCTCTGAGACAGAAAGGCAAATGACACCGTAGGTTTATGTGCTTGATAAGGTACACCTAGCGTCTCATGCTGAAAATAAAATGTTTGATACAGTTATTTACTGTCCCTGGTATGTAATCTCACATTCTCAGGAAATATGCAACCCAAAAAGTCAGTTTGCCCACAATAATTCCAGTTTCACAAGGGTTACTAAGATCAGAAGGATTTGCCCTGCTGTGTTTCTATGATGGCTGTGACCTCGACTTCCAACAAACTACTCTGAATTTACTGTTATGTTTGACTATTTTTAAGACACGGTTTTGATCCCTCATACAGGAAGTCTGATTTCAAATACAAGATGCTCTGACTTCAACCTCCCTGGTTCTGGGTTTATAAGTATGTCTGTCATAACTAACTTGTTTTGGGTGATTAGAAGGCCTGTCACCATGAATAAAATTTTGAGTAAAAATGAAATATGGCCTCTGTTGTGTTCCTTCAGAAACATCATAGCTAATATCTTTTCACTGCAACAATGTTTCAAAAGGAAAGGGTCTGCTTCTGCAGAAAGGAGAATGTTTTACATAGTGCCACAAAGGAGTAGAAGACTGGGCCCATTGTGTCTGTAATACAGAGTGAGAGATGGCTCAGTGGTTACAACTGCTAGCTGCTTTTCCAAATAATTGGGCTGGAGTTCCTAGCACCCATGAAGCAGCTTATAACTTTTTGTAACTCCCATTCCTGGGGATCTGGTGTCCTCTTCTGGCCGGTTTGAGCAGCACCTATGTATATGTGATCCACAGAAAAACCTGCAGGTAAAATCCTCATAATGATTAAAAATGAATAAATTTAGAAAAGACATTTAGAAAAAAAAGCCACATTTTTTTCCAGTGGAACAGGTACTGTAGTGAGAGAAAGAAGCCCAGAATAATTATGTTCTGATTTGCTCCTCTTTAATTATTAGTGATATACATATATTCTTATATAACTAATGATCACTTATATGACTTCTTTCCAAAATTGATGATAAGCCAAGAGTAGAAAGACCAATACTACATGATCACACTCATAAGTATTTTAAAAATTGAGAATAAGCTAGAATCTGGAGAGCATGGGGACAGTAGGAAACGGAAAAGATGAGACCATGCAAACTTCTGTAGTTTGACAAAATGATTAATGTCTTGTCTCCTCTGGCCGTGTAAGGTTAACAATAATTAACACTAATGTACTGTATACCTCAAAATAGTTAGAAGGAAGCCTTTGATTGCACTTATCCGAGCTCATTACTTTTGTCATCGCTGCAACTTTACACCCAACAAGTATCAACTTAATAGAGTTTTATTCAGACTCATCTGGGCTCCTGTTTGAGGGCGATCCATCATGTCGGAACGTGCTCGCTGTGGAAGGGGCTGACAGCTGTGGCAGCAGGCAGGTGAAGGTGCTTGCTTACCATCTGAGCAGACACGGAAGCTGATGGTCACTGAGGTCAGATGCGAGTGGGTAGTGCTTCTATAAACCTCAATTCTGAATCCCACGAACCCATATTTTTGTACCCAGACCCCACTTCCTAAAGGTTCTACAACTTCTTAGTGTTATTAGCTAGAATCAAGTGTTCAAACACACGTTTGTGGCTGCTAGGACTTTCCCATTCAAATGATATCATTACCCTAAGGAAGTGGTGAAACTGGAAGATGAATATGCTAATTATCCAGAGCCAACCACCATTCATGTCATACATTTGTACATAAGCATAAGAATGAAATTACTTCATTGTACTCTACAAATGTACGAAGTTACTACATATCTCTAGGATATCAATAAGGACTCTGGTGTTCAAGCAACTGGGTATCCAATATCTGCATGTATGTCAATAACACAAAAAAACATGATCTGGAATAACATAAAATTTATTGATTAGTGTAATATAGATATTTCCTTTTAAGGGAAGGAATGGAATAGGCAGAAAGACATTTGTTTGATACGCATAAATATTATGTAAAGCCATTGTTCTAAGTAAGATTGATTTTCCCGATCAAAAATGTTTGCAAGTAGGGGGTTTAAAGCTATAAAATAGGACATGTCAGCATTTACATGTCAAATGGAAAAAACAAAGAAACAAACAATCAAAAACAATCAAAGAAACAAACAAAACTCAGAAAGGAATTTGAGAACTAAAAGTCAATTAGAAGAACCAACATTTTAAAAGAAAATAAATGAGAAGTTGACTCTAAGGCTGAGCTAGTAGATTTGAAAGCTGGGTGAGTCATACTGGAACTGCCAAAGACCAGCAAGGTAGATCCAGACCACTGGGCATCAAATTTGGCAAATGTATCATGGTAACAGCAGCTTCTAATAGGCGTCAAAGTAAAACCATTTGGGAGGGACTTGGCAGATAAAAGACAGATGGACAGGCAGAGGAGGTAGAACTGTTGATGATGCCTTGTAGTCCTGTTAAAGTGGCCAAGGTTTAGCACATTAAATGTAAGAAAGGAGGATCTTTATTTATTTTTTGTAGTGTCTATAGTTATTTTTATTACTTTTTCCTGCTTTTTATTGGTTATTTTATTTATTTACATATCAAATGTCCCTCTTCCTGGTTTCCTCTCCATCCCCCCTTTCACTTGCTTCTATGAGGGTGGTCCCCCACCCACCCAGAGCAATATTAAATAGCTCTCATTGAAATGGTGGCAAGATACATCCTTATAAGATCGACACAGGATTCAGTTGTTCTGAGAGTGAAAGCCATGAAGGAAGAAGGAATCCACTTCAGAGTCAGAGAGTTTCAATTGCAGGGGTGTGGTCAGTGGAGAGAGGTCAGTACACAGATGCAGCTGAGCTCCAAGACCTGATAAAGGCCAGCAAGCAGGCTCATGCTTGATTGCTTTAATAATATAATTGCTCATGAGCTCATGATCAAGCTTATCGCTCTGTTTAGTCAGTGGGATAAGTAGCGTAGAGGAGGTACTTGAATTCTTTTTACTGATTTTTATGAATTACTGAACCATAAAGCACTTCTCCATATAACTTCAGTACACAATGTTCTCAAAATGCTACCCACTATTAGCAGCTAATCACACAGGTGTTCACCCTAATAAGCCTCTACTCACCTCATATATCCATCCTAGGCTCCAAACATCAACACAGCTACAGTACATCCACAATGAATAATAACCACCAGCAGTGACCATTCTTCAGTCATCACACATTTGGATCATGTGACTCAGCCTCTAAACAGTGCTGGTATCCTCATAAACGATGCCATTTCTCATGGTGTGCACAACAACGTAACAACAGATCTCAGGCCATGCCATAGCCTCTATTCATTGTCATCATTGACTTGCACTTAGTAACAATGAGCATTAATTGCTTGTAAGATATATATGTGTGTGTGTGTGTGTGTGTGTGTGTGTGTGTGTGTGTGTGTGTGTATATATATATATATATACATATATATATATATATGCTTCTATTTGAACCAATGAAGTGAGTGGGTGCTTACATTTATTTGAGAGTATGTTCTGCTTTCCATGCAGAGCTTCTGAGACATTACTAGAACATAAAAAAAATCCCAAGGATATAGGAAATGATATCATATATTCCATTTGTGGTTAGTTAGGTAGAACAGCAAATTAAAAGAAAAACAAGACACCGTATAATGCCTTGATATTTGCTAAGTAACAACATTTATTTCAATAAAAATATTTACATACCTATTTTTCTTAATATTTGTACAGTAATGAAGAGAAATCACAAAAAGGCATATTTGTCTAGGTTTTCTACTATGGGGCCTTTTCATAAAAACTAATTTATTTTAATGAAAATTACACAGCATGTTGCTAAGTGTTTTGAGGAGGAGACTTCTAATCAGAAGAAAATAAAATTAATCATGTGAGTATGAGACAGCTATCTCTCTGATGAACTACAAAATAATAGCATGAAGTTTTAATCAATCAACAGGGTCACATTCTATATTATAATACGTAGATTGTCTTTTATGGGCTGGGATTGTCAGGTGTACAGTGATACAATGCACTATGAATATTTAGAAATTAAGTGAAGTGGGCTTTCCTGAAAAGAGTAATTTTTTTAAATTAGAGACTACAGTGGGGAAATAATTATTTGCAATAACTGAGGCCAGAGATAGACTCACACAGAGATGAAATGCTTGTGTAACATCATGCTAAGAAAGTGACTCAATACATGAAATACACACACACACACACACACACACACACACACACACACACACACCCCACAAAACATGCGATATTCCCAGGCTGTTGCAAATCAGCCCATGATCCTTGGATGTCTTGTAACTTCCTCAGAGTAAGCTTTTCTCACACATTTACTTTTGAATAAATATGCACACATGATCTGTGTCTATTATATTTCCCTCAGTTATGAGACATTGGACATTTGAACACTAGGTTTCTTTGGTTTAAGTCATATTGCCCAGTTGACCTGTGGAGCACTGATAGGTCATGACACTAGTGTCAAATTATAATGGATTAGTAGTCAGAGGTGATGGCAGCACTCACAGAGGTAACACTTGTCATGCTTCATGACTATTTATTCACCTCCTGAGCATTAGGGATTTGGAAAACTGTCACTCAGGGTCATCCATACCTGATCCTGCCCACCTCACTTCTAGACAATCTTAAAAAAGTATTATTTTGATGGACTGACCATATCTGCACAACACAATGTCTTTGCATAGAGAGTTGAATCTTCAGTTAGCTTAAAATATCTCATCATTCTTTACAAGTTATTTCAAATTAATGAGCAAAAGGAGAGGGGTGAGCTGAGGGACAACTTCGTTAATTTCATCTTTCTTTCCCTCTTTCTCCCCAACAGTTCCTCTTTCTGGCCCCCTCTTCCCTCCCCTCTATCACTACCCCCTCTTCTTATCCACCTTCCTTCTTTTCCTCCCCCTCCTCTTCTTCCTTTCTCTTTCCTCATGTTTTTCTGGCAATAAGTTTACTTATCTAACTTATGAGACACTACATAATCAAGAAAAATAATAACAATAAGCAGTCATCTAGATGTCAGGTGAGTAAAGAAACCACAAAAGAGAAAGGGCTTCACAATGAATAGCCTAGTAGGGGCACCAGTGGAAGGGAAGCCCTTGGTCCTGCAAGACTGGACCCCCACAGTGAGTGGGATTGTTGTGGGGAGGGTGATAATGGGGAGAGGATGGGGGGGAACACCCATATAGAAGGGGGGGGGAGGGACTAGGGGGATGTTGGCCTGGAAACTGGGAAAAGGAATAACATTTGAAATGTAAGTAAGAAATAACCAATTTCATAAAGATGGGGGAAAAAAGAGAAAAGGCTTCAATACTTTAAGGAGGAAGGAATCAACTAGTGAAAGCAAGAAAGAGTTTGGGATTGGTCAAGAGGATGAGTACAATGATATATATGTATAAAACACATATTATATATGTGTATATATACATGATATATTTATATATATCATATATATGAACAATGTGGACAATGATATGTATGAAAAACTCATAATGAAACTTTTATTTGGTACAGCAAATTAAAAGTGACAATATAGAAGAGATTTGAAGAGATATATTGAACCTGGTTAAATGTGCATACATAATTGAATCATCATATTTGTCTTACATGTATATTTCTGATGCTTCAATGTATTAGTTAAAGATAAGTATAATTAAAAACATACAAAACTATTTAGGCAGCCTATTTCCTGTTGTTTATACTCTTAAAGGTTTTCCTGTCTTAAACAAAGGTTACAGGTTTGTCTTTCTGCAGTGCATATGGCGGGACATTAATTCAGCTTTTAATTTTCTCTTTCTTAGAATCGAATTTTAAGAAATTGAATTGAATCAATAAGAGGACTGCTGCTTGAAAGCAGCATCACATTTGTGTTTCTTGTTCATGGCTGATTAACCCCTTTAAGATTCTCTTCTCTTCTTCTTTATCCCTACTATAAACTGTTTAGGCTCTGATTTCTTCTATACTACCTGCTCAGTGGATCTGATGGAGGCGAAGGCAGATCACCTGCTCTCAGTCATATTTAGAAATAGGGTGTATGTATAGAGGCAGGTCTTCCCATGGTGTGGTCTTGGGTCAATGTTGCTGCTGCAAAGGTGACGCCAGATCACCAGACATCATATTTAGAAATAGGTGACATATAGAGAGACACGTCATTGCATTGTGTAGAGTCAGAATACTGCTGTTACTCAGTAGCAGGATGTAGAACATTCTACAGAGCATGAAGAATCACACAGTGCAGGAATGCTATGTTTTCAATACCAATGGCATAGCGGTTGAGATTGAGTGTATGACTTTCACTAATAAGGACATATGAGCTAAGAATATTATGCACATCAAGCCCTTTCTGAAGTATCCTTATATTTATGTATAGTACAGAAACCTATGAGTATTTCACATAACATAAGCTTGTAGGTTTTCGAACTTAATTTTACATTTTTATTTATTCCATTTACATCACACTCACTGCTCCCTCACAGTCAACCTGGCCCAGAATTCTTCCCCCCTTCTCCTCTGAGTGGGTGGGGGTCCTCTTGGTTATCCTCCAACCCTGGTATTTCAAGTCTCTGGGAGGTTAGGAGCTTCCTCTACCACTGAGGCCAGACGAGACAGCCCAACTAGAAGAACATATCCCACAGACAAGCCACATCTTTTGGGATAGCCCCCATTACAGTTGTTCTGAACCCACATGAAACCACGCTACATATTTGCTACAAATATGTGGGGAAGCTTCGGTCCAGCCCATGTATGTTCCTTGGCTGGTAGTTCAGACTATGAGACCTCCAAGGGTCCAGGTTAGTTGACTCCAATGTCTTCTTGTTGAGTTCCTATCCCTTTCAGGGCTGCAATCTTTCCTCCTATTCTTTAATAAAAGTCCCCAGGCTCCGTATACTGTTTGCCTGTGGGTGTCTGTATCTGTCTGAGTCAGCTGCTGTGTGGAGCCTCTCAGACGACAACATATTCCTGTCTGCAAGCTTAAGAGAGTATCATTAATAGTGTTAGGGATTCGTGCTTACCCATGGGATGGGTCTCAGTTGGGCTAGTTATTGGTTAGCCATTCCCTCAGTTTCTGTTCCATCCGCAATCTGCATTTCTTGTAGACAGGATAAATTTGGGGTTATAAGTTTTGTGGGTGGGTTGGTGCCACTATTGCTCCACTGGGGTTCCTGCCTTAGCCAAAGGTGACCTCTTCAGGTTCCATATCCCCAATGTCATAAGCTTGTAGGTTTATGCCATGATTCAGTACAGCTCACAAGAAGTTCTACTCTCAGATATAAATCTAAGAATATTAAGAATAAATTTAGAGAACTGCCAGTATTTCCTCCAGGCTTACAAATCTCTTTCCTTGTATGCCACAGAGGTAATTCCTTTCTAGACCACTGTCTATGGAACACATCACCTTCATGAGGAGCACGTGTGTGTGTGTGTGTGTGATAGGGAAGGAGAGAAGGTTCATATGACTGTCCAGGTTTGCAGATCCCTGTGTTCACCCTGTCTTATTGCTGTCAGACAGGGTCTCTCACTCAACTGGAAGCTTGCTGTTTGGGTAGACTGGTGGGCCAGGGAGCAGCCCAGACACAACATATCTCTCTGCAACAAGCTGAAGTTACAGGTACACTTAGCTTTACCTAGGTTTTTATTTGTTTCCAACTTGGGCCCTCATACTCATATTCCATGTGCTCTTATCCACTAGGCCACCGCCCCAGTCATGGGGAGCATTGTTTAACGAATTATTGTGTATTTGTTTATTCAGTCTTACTACTCATAACACAGTTTCTCCAGTTGAATATTGTTGATAACAATAGCCATGTAGACAATGGTCTGTTTTGTAGCTATTGGCTCATTCTTTGTCATCTCTACCTTTTCTAATGATTTTATAACAGGCTTTCTTCATGCACCTGAGGATGTCATTGAGATCAACAGCACATACAATCAATAATTTTAGGGTAAAATGTTTGTTTTATCTGGACTCATGGTCTCAACTAATTGACAAGAATGGAATTTTAGTTTTATTCCATGTGTTTGCTTTTGCAGGATGTCTGTGGCAGTATGTATCTAAAGTTGAAAATTCAATTGCTTTTATATTACAGTTTCCCTAGATTGTATTAAAAAAGCATTCTTTATTCAAAACATCACAATATGTGCTCTTTGGTTCTTCCAGGAAGGAAGCATATCATTGATTTTGATAGTAACTCCAATACATACATCCATGAATTTAAATTTAATGATTTTTCCCTTGGAAGTATATTTTGTAAGCATAGTACAACAATAAAAAATCAAGAATAAACAGATGTAAGTTTTATTATTGAAAAATACCGCATGATTTGTGTGTAAGCATAGTGAGTCAAAGACATGAGATTTTACAATCTAACAGATCTCGGTGTTATCTTATCAAAACTTTTAAACTTTACATTTATTCCAGTTAGTTTTACATTTAAGTTGGTGTCTTCTTTCTCTCCTTACTTAGAAATTCCTATCTATTGCCTGTTTCCATTGATTGTAAGGTATGTTTGGTGAGTAACTAAGTAGTGAATGAATAATTATAGCTCAGAAGAGCAACTTAAACTTACATTTTAAAAAGCATTGGCCAAACAGTTTGCACATACAACAAAGAAAGGTGCCCCTCAATTACAGAGGATGACAAGATGCCCAGAAAAGGATCTGGGCTTTGTAGAAGTAAGATTTAGCATAGATCATCTCAGAGTGTATGTCTGTGGCTGACTTTTATTTAATTCCAGAGAACTTAGATCACTGCTACTCAGTGAGAAGTCCTCTCATGCTGCGCACACAGTGTTTACATGGCCCATTATGGTGTCTTGTAGACACATAATGCTGTTAAGTGCTTGAAATGTGGCTACCAACTAAAACAGTATGTTCTTGGAATTATATAAATTGAAACAATGTTCACTGAAGTAGCTGTACACACTGGTCAGTATCACTCCAGCAGATCTCTGTAATGGAAGAGACATGCAAAAACAGGAAGGAAACTCCAAGTCTCCCAGACACAAGTAGAAGATGAAACTTTCCTTTGTTTTTCACTGTTAGTCGTGTGTTGCTTTGGCGAATACCTATGCTGCAATATTGTACATTCAGAACCATGCCAGCACCAGTCAATTATGATAGATGCAAGGACTTAGAAAGTTTGCCACTCTGGGACATTTCTTGAAAATATGCATAATGAATACTCCAGCTGGGAGAGAAATCAGCCAAATAAGCACAGATATAAAAAGTTTGGAGCTACTGATGAAGCAAGTAACAGCATTGTCCAAATACGGCTTGTACATAGAGATGGAGAAAAGCACGTGCCAAACGTGCTGGGTTTATAATCAGGAGAAACCAAGACGGCTAGTGTTTAACATGCTACGTGTGGCTTCACTTTAGACTGACTCTACTGGGTAAAACTAAGCAGTCTTCCTCCCTGCTAGATAGCCCAAGATAAAATTAAGTTGTGGGCATACCCAGGGGTCTCCATTTCTATTTATTTCATCTCTGCATGGAGACATATCATATTTTCAGAATGTTTGGTGATGTATTTTTGATGTTGATTCTTGTAACAGTGTTGGGTCTGCAATCACTATTTACTGCAATCAAGTGGTGTGAAGAATACGTGAACCTCAGTTAATATCAATTTATAGTTAATAATAGGGGGACCAGGTCATATATTTTTGAGAAATGACTGTTATGCTCTTTCTACATAAATTTTCTTTTCCTCCACTAATGCAGATAATGAAGACGATAACCACCGTGAAGGAGTATTGATTATGATGCTTGTCACAGTCTCCATGATGGAATGTACTGTGGTGCTGACAAAGTCAATGATATTTACTCTGGTATTTCATAGTGGAGAACCTTTTCCTTGCATATTATACTTCATTTGTTGTACATTCTGTGTTTGAAATTGTAATGTCTTGTCTTTTACAATCATATGTCTTGTTCAAGTACATTGTGAAAGTCCAGATACACAACCCCTTCATCCATGCTCAGGCAGGCAATCCCAATTTAATGCAGTGGGTCATAAAGGTAAAAAGACACGAAAGTGGGAATGAGATGAGAGAGAATGAATATGACAGAAGAGAGAAGGTAGGGAGGGGTAAGATGACAGTGGCAGAGGCTTTGATAAAAAAAATAATTTTTGCATAGAAGTATTTAGAAAAGAACAAATTCACTAAAATGTAGATTAATTTAAGAAAACAAGAAAATGCAAAATCCATGAACAGATATTTCACTGGAGAGAATGTACAGGTGATACATTAGCATGCGAAACTTGTTCTACACAATTAGCTCGTAATGCAGCACGATTTAAAACCAGGAGGTAGTTTCAAGACAAGCTACTACGAACGCTAAGACAAAAAAATTTCCAATTCCTAAAGACAAGAGTAGGTACACAAGGAAACCCATTTCTTTGTATGCTTATCAAATATTAATAAGGGCAGTAATGCAGAGAAAATAGAGTTCAGTTGCATGCAAATTATTCTGAACAGTAGAGAATTAAGTGACATGTTATGTGGTCAAGGTATATTTATGTCAACAACAAAGACTAGGGGAACTCTAGGCAATAATATTTCATGGGACCTTCATCATATGTTTGATCTGTCACAGACTAAGTCACTATTATGTGGGTTAGAAATATAACAGTAATTTTATCTTAAGATTTTCACTCTCGATTTTGTTTTTTCTTGTTTACTTCCTTTCTAATTTATCACACAATTCTAATTCTAAGTATGCTGTTAATTGCTGGATAACTCTCTCTCTCTCTCTCTCTCTCTCTCTCTCTCTCTCTCTCTCTCTCTCTGTGTGTGTGTGTGTGTGTGTGTGTGTGTGTGTGTGTGTGTTTAAAGCTTACATGTGGTTCAATTTTCTACAATTTGTTAAAGAGCTCAAAATTATGATATCTATGTCAAATAACTTTTAAAATTCACTCCAGTTGGCTATGTGGTTTTTAAAATACATTCTGTATTTTATGATCAACTGTGATTTGAACTGATCAGTTACTAATGGGAATTTCAAAAAATTCACAAAGTTCATCACTCTCATTCTGCTGCACAGATATGCTTACGCTAAGGATGGCTATTATTTTTACCAGTTAGTTTCAAAGTGTTTTGCATTAAATTAATTTTGTCATTAGCTACTAGTATTAATGTAATCAGTAAGTTGCACTGATATAATTAAGGGACAGAAAGTATTATGTCATTACACTTAATACTATGATGAATTCCCCTTAAGAGTTTCCCTGACTTAACAGTTCATATGAGATTTTGAGTAGTTTTAAGTAACACCTCATTTCCTAAGAAATTTAATAAAATGAAATTACTAAAAGTATATGTTTGCTGCAAATTTAAGAGTGCTAACTAGGCTTCATGTGGGGATTTATTGAGTGTTCAAATAATTATCGCATAACGAGCTTATTATGTTTGTGTTTCCCATTGTGGAAATATTTACTTTGTTTGGAAATTACCATGAAAACACTTGCATACAGGATCACTCTTCAAGTGTTTGGAAAGAATTTTAAAGTATTAATAAAAGCAAAGCAACTCAAAGTACTTTAAAAAAAACAACACAAAGTATTAAAATAGACTTTTATTATGTATCCTCATTTAAAATAAAAAAAACTAATTTCCCTCACATCCAAAAGTGAAGTTAAAAAAAAAAAAAACACCCAGTCACACAGTTACATTTAGTTGATAGACTGAGGTACCTAATTATTCAATAAAAATATACATGTGGATCAAAAGTTTACAAAAGTAATTTGTAGGTGTGGATATCAAAAGGGGGATCTCTAAAATGAAGGTGGAGAGACGGGCAGAGACAGGAGGCCATAAGAGGCAGGGATAGGTACTAGTCGTTCAGAAAAAGCATCGGCATTGAATGCCCAGCTGAGATCTGGACCTTGCTGAAGTCCTGGACAACCAATGAGCATTGAATTTGGGAACTACAAGTCCATATCCCTTCAGTTCTTGGAAGTGGAGGCGAGGTACATTTTCTTCACCTCGCTTATCTTCTCCGCTAGTTGCTCATTTAAGCAACTAAAAAATAAGCTCAAATTAATCCATTTTTATTGCAAGTTCCGAACTTAGAATGTTTAAAGACAACCCCAAGCAAAAAAATAGGTAACAGTACCAAGAAAACATGATCAAGTTGATGAAGCTTCCAGAGACATGCTAAGAGGACACATGACACTATTCCTCAAGCAAAGTTCTTCATTCAGGTTCACTTTGAATCCCAAAGGAGGGAAAAAGCACTGAAAGAAACACCTAATTCTTTGCACTTTTTCCCATTCTTTCACACACACACACACACACACACACACACACACACACACACACACACACACACACAGTCATCACACTAAATGTAAATGAAAAGAGTTGGAGGCGATCCACTCCGAAGGAAGAGAGCTGAAGACTAAGTAAATGGAAAGAAAGATTGCTGTCACAGTACTCACTTGTATTATCTGGTTCACAGTATATACTATATTGTAAGTTAAGAGAATGACTTGATTATATTTTGGGTAGTTTGTTGCAATTACTATGACTTCAAAAGAATTTCTTTTGGTAACATAGGTAGGTTATTAATTTCGCTGGATTACATTAGGTCAGCACAAAGGAACATTCCTTACTTAACATAGTTTCGATTAAATTATTAACCTAAAACTGCCATTAGAAATTATTTCAAAGTTTTTTCAGTCCTACTGTTCGGCGGAGCTCCCTCCACATAGCTGACTTTCCTGCCTCATTTGTTGTTCGTTGGTCACATTATTTACTGTTTTTATCTTTGTACACCGAACATCTATTACTTATAATTAGGGAAGTGCTAAGACTGCAACATTAGCTTTTACTTTTGGCTTCTCACCACTTTCTGTCTCTGGCTGGCTCCTTTCCCTTCCTATTTCCCAGTTGCCACAAACATTCTAAATGTCTATGTCATCCACCTGCTGAAATGCTACTCTGCAGTCTGCAGCCACATTGCCCTCTTATGGCTCACGCTTTCAGAGACAATGCCCGTGCTCATAACATGAAATATGCTGATGAGTCCTGGCACTGGCTGGGTCCACGATCCCCTGCCAACATCAATTGGCAGGCACCGCGTCTCTCTATCCCCCCAAACGGCTCTGCTTGCCTCCCCACATGGGCTGAAACTGTCATTTTCATGAAGCCCCCATTGTTGCAAATTAGCTGTTTCTGGCAGAAGCTGGTGGGCAGTTTCCAGGCATTAATTTATGATCTGTGCATGTATTTTCTCCATTCAAATGAACATAGTGCAGGAGCTCTTTGAGTCTGGATCCTTATCTAAGCAACTCGATTAGAATATAACAAACCTGTGTTGATTTCTAACAGTTGCTTCTGTCTTTCAATTGCCTTCTCGCCGAAGAATAACTATTAGTTGTAAAGCTGATGAAATCAAGATGTAAATGTTTATTATTTTGTTATTTCAAAACCTAGAACAGAAAGTATTGTAGTGAATAAAACTGGGTTTCTAGTTTTTTTTCTTTTAACACCTTAGATAAAAACATTAATTTTACTGCTTATTAAAATAATTGCTTAAGAGAACATGGGAGAAATTTTTCTGCCTAAGCCCCTCTATTCCTAGTCCCAGCCTGGGTCTTTGAAGCCATGTAGTAGTTGCCATTGACAAAATGCAACATAGATGAGAAGCTATTGATGAGCGGGCATAGATGTTAAGTGAAGAGACCTTGTCAGAATTTGTCACCTCAGGAATTCTCATGAAAATTCCCGATTTTTCAGAAGACATAGCTAAAACAACTGTTAATATTGGAAGTGAAATTGCAGTAAGTACACACACACACACACACACACACACACACACACACACACACTCAAAGCTCTCTTTTATGTCCACGCAAACATACACTTGAAAACTCTAGAAAAATATTAAAATATTTTGATTTTTGCTTTTAATTCACTCATTCACTAAATTGGTCTTGGTTGAACCAAATTACATTTCATGTATTCTGGATGTAGTTCTGGGCTAAGTAGGCAAGTCTCCTGCCTTTGTAGATCATATTCTGACAAGGATCTTCATGATGACCTTCTCTGATCCTCAAGGATCAGATATATATATATATATATATATATATTACACATATATATGATATACATATATATGATACACATATATAATGATATATATGTATGTCTCTCTGTGTGTGTGTATGTATGTATATATGTATGTATGTTACTACCTTAGTACTGTCAATGAGTTAATGAGGGTTAGACTTTTATACATGAAACCTTGCGGCCATATTCAAAGCTTATTCAAACCATAGATAGCCACTGCAGAATGGAAAGAAATACATCACAGAGGTAACCATTTGATACCCCTTCTTCTTGGCTGGGTTGAGACTGCAGCTAGTTAATTTTTCCTTACACTATGCTACAGAGATTGCCCACACATCTCCATGATCTAGTCTATCCAAATAAACACAGGGGAAAATTACCATGAAGCTGAACGGTTTTGGTTCATGTTGCTCAAAGTAAGAAAAGTTTCCACGAGTAAATTATCTTGATGATGATGATAAGCATTGTATCTACAAGTTGGCAAATGTTATGTGACTCGTAGCATGGTAAATTTAACAGCAGGGTCATCCTGTTCAGTGAATCTCATGGTTATTCAAACAAATGTCTTAAATAAACATCCTGTCTAGCTTGAGGTTGCTCTGTGAAAACCATATTTTTCCCAGAAGTTCTTTAGCAGATTTCTTTTTGATAATGGAGTGTGCCTTCTGGATTTGAGTAGTCAAAGCCTACAAGAATGTAATTCCTTAGGCATATACCCTGGGATGGGAAACAGCTTCCTCGGTTCCCAAGCTATGAGAGAAATACTGAAGTTCTTGCAGGTGTAAGTCACCACTGCCAATTTTAAATGAAGCCTACTTGAAGGCGAGGCTATATATAAGCCACTCTTAGAACAATTAGCAGTACTCTCTGGACTGAGGAGCAAGGTGCCAAAGCAAGACTTTGCAAATGTTGTCATTAAGCACATAGCCCTGTTATGTGTCTTACACAAATACCTGGCTGTCTGGAGTGTATAGTGTATCCATGATTGGAACCAGACACAAATGTACACCTGTCATACATCTACTTTTAAGTTTTAGATTTTTGTTAATTCTCCTGTAGTAATTAATGGAAAACTCAGAATCTGTCAAATTTTCTCTCTGATGGCTAATGGCTAGTGAAACATCCTTGAAAGTGAACTGTTTCTTATGTGTTGCTCATCCTGTTCTACTTCATGGCAACTTCCGGTTCTTTTCTTTCTTTTGTTAGAAAAACAAAGAAGGAAGCCAACTGATGTTGTGTGACATGTCACTAGAGATCCTACGGTTTTCTTGAGAGGAAAAGACTATGCCCAACAGAGGGCCTTGTGGTGCAGATGACTGGCTGTGGTCCCCACTGCTTGCTTTGCAATTCTATTTGTAGCCAAAACATCTGGACAGGAAATAAGAAAGTTCAATGGATTTTCTAGTGTACATCTCAAGGGACTCTCCTGGCTAACGCATAGCTCCTTACAGCAGGAAAGTAAGTCACTGTTTCTATCTGGTGCATTAGCTCTGCACAGACCATGGACTATGGAAAATGGAAGAAATAGATGAATTTAAAGGCAGAAGAGCTGAACAGTGCACTGAAGTTCAAACTGGGCATAAAGTGTCTCTCTATGGATCAAAGCAGACAAAAGAAATGTTATTTCAAGTATCTGTTAAATCAAATCATCTTTATCTGTGGAGATAATTTGTAGAGAGAACATACACAATGAGTTTTAGAAGCAAACTCATAGAACAATAAGAAAATAGAGAAGGCACCTTGTGAGTGAATAAACTATAGTGACGTGATGGTTATCAGTGGCTGGATGGTTGAAGGCTAAAAACCATAAAAATTTCACATATAAAATTAAATATATTTTAACTTGAAGCTTGCTTGAAAATTGCCTTTCCATAATTGTATGGTTTATATACAAAACAAATTTTACTTTGTAACTCAAATGTATTATTCATGCAAAATAATTTCTTTTACAATTTAGCTGCCGATTTCTGTGAGTTATATTTTGTCTTAGAATATCATCAATGCTCCTAGGGCATTGTGGGTATTCAGAGACTTTTGGAAAATCAGAAGTTTCTACTGGACACGGGTTCCCAGCTGGATGTAGCATAAGGGATACTTGTATTATGTTGTTAAAATGATACAGTATAATCCTTATGTAAGACAAGAACAATGTGAACAGTAGTAAAAAGTCAGAGAATGCAAATCCCGTCAGGAGGAGTTTTCAGAAAGGGTGATTATCAAGGGGTGCCCACTTTTGTCACCAGCTGTGATTGCATCTCCAGCTGACAGTATTCTCTAAAGTATATTCTACCAGAGAGGTTCAACTGTCTAAAAATGCAGCATCCTCTGTCTCCTGTGGAAATATCCGTTTACTTTCATTAGTGGAAGAGACTTCCGTCTAATCTTACACCATATGACTTAGATGGGACTGAACCTAGCACAGTAATAAAGAGTTAAACAATGATCTCTTTTCAAGCAACTGAGTCATTAAGTATACTTTTGGGATGACAGAATTAATAAAGAGTATACATATAGGGGTTGGGGATTTAGCTCAGTGGTAGAGCTCTTGCCTAGCAAGTGCAAGGCCCTGAGTTCGGTCCCCAGCTCCGAAAAAAAGAAAAGGAAAAGAGTATACGTATAAATTTGTTCCCGAACATTTCTTAAATCATTGTGTCATATTTTTTTCAATGTTGAGGCCTTTAATACAGTTACACATTAACTACATGAGAAAGAAATTCTTCAAAGAAAACTATAATAAAAAAATCAGAATACACACCAAAAAGAAATTCCAAGAAACAGATTTCTTTTCTTGTTCTAGCTAATCTGATAATTGCTCTTGGAATATTTCATTATTAGGAGGCACTTAATGCTCTGCTATGTTTAAATTGTGTGTGTGTGTGTGTGTCTGCGTGTGTGTGTTGAATATTTTTTTAGTTGTAAGACTTATTACAACATTAATGAATAATGTGCTAAGAATTATGTTACTACTATAAGAAATACATTAAAACTATGCAATTTTATCACTAAAGAAACACAAATTAAGGAGAACTGAATGCCACTGAAACAAGTGGTATGAGAATCAACAAGAAGGTCCTTGTCAGGGCTTTGAGAAAGGCAAGGCCCAAGAGCAACTTGTTTTAGAATGTATATATTCTTCAGTAAAGATACAATCTTCATTATTTTAAGCAATAATCACCAGATAGTGAGAGAAAGATCCCAAGAAAGCTGAGTAGCAGAGTTAGAACATGGAATTGTATGCGTGTGCTTTCTAGCTTTTATAACAACTCTATACCAACTAGGGTCATATAGAAAGAAAGAGTTGGTTTTTTTGTTTGTTTTTAACTTATTCACTTTATATGCTGATCAGTGCCCCGACTCTTGATAACCCCCTCTTATAATCTCCCTTACCCCCTCCCTGTTACCTCTGAGAGAGTTGGGGTCCCCATTGGTATCCCTCCACCCCGGCACATCAAGGGCTAAGCACATCCTCTCCTACTAAAGCCAGACAGCCCAGCCCAGAAGAACATATCCTACAGACAGGCAACAGCTTTTGGGGTAGCCTATGTTCCAGTTGTTCTGGACGATAGTCTAAAGTTTTGTGGTAAATGGGTTAGTGTCCCTATGGCTCCACTGGGGTTTTTGCCTGGCTACAGGTGAAAAAAGTATCTTAGTTGAGAAAATGTTTCCATAAGATTGGCTTGTAGGCAAGTCTGTAGGGCATTTTCTTGCATCAATGATAGAGTCCAGATCACAGTGAGTTCTCCCCTGGACTGGAGACCCTGGGTACTACAAGAAAGCAGCTAACCGAACCCTGGTGGAAATACCTATCAGATTGCTGGGCACGATCTATGCCTATGGGTCTCCTTGAAGTGGGTGGGAAACGCCTCAAACTCAGGAGGCTGATAAAACGTAAAAAGCCCCAAGAGTCAAGGCATTTAGTAGGCTTAGGAGTTCATACATGTATAGCATTCATAAGCTCCCTCCCCAAGGTTTATTGAGCAGTAAACAACTGCTAGGGAGAGAGTCTCTTTGGTGGAGTTGTCTTTTATCTGAGCAGAGAGCTCAAGGGATTTGGCCCTCTGAATCATCACCAGTGGGAGAGGCAGCACGGAAGTGAACAACCACTCATTTATGTGCTTGTCGAAGTAACTCCACTCAGGTGAGGTCGTACTCTGGCTTGTCACAATGTCCCATCTGTGAGGCAAAAATTTATGTCCATATCCTTGGGAAAAGTCAGGTAAGTTGTTATTTTGGATGTTTAATGGGCTTATTAATCAGAATTTTAGCAGTTGTATACATGATTCCTCTGTATAACCTTTAGTTTTTCTAAAAATATTGTATCATAGTCAATATATTCAGGTGATTAGTTTATATGTTTCTTCTTAATTTAATGCAAAGTAAATCCCACAGCATTGACCGCACCATCTACTGATGCACTTTCAAATTCTTTACAACCTGTGAAAAGCTTTACAAAGAAATAAAGGAGAAAAATTCATATGTGAGAAACTGTCATTTTGGGTTTTGGCATTTTTATACATTAAACTGATTGATATTCGTTTTATTTCAGAGTAGAAGAATACAAATAAAGTAATTATTCTGAAGTGAAGTGAAGTTTGAGGCAGGAATTAATTTTAAAATATCTTTAAAAAATGAAGGTATAGAAAGTATAATTTTTTTTGTCCCATAGCCTAAGAACATATTTGTTACATTGCAGAACACATAGAACTGAGCAGTTGCAAGAAAGAACTCCTGCACGGCACAGTGGTTATGAGACACGTAGACATCAGAACCATGCAGGCCTTGATGTAAGTCCCAGCTGAACTGTTTATCACAGGGCTTAGCGCCCGCATGCTCTTTGCTTCTCTGAACCTCGGATACCTCATGTGAACAATGGAGATAAGAAACCTCCTGCGATGTGACCAGTAACCAAAATAAGCCATCTCTGATCTGCAGCCGTTTTTCTAGTCTTTGTAGCATAACTACTCTTTCTACAACCTCTTTTAAACACTTGGCAGGACTTCCCTGAAAAGGGAATTAGGAAAATACATACTACACCAGTTCCTTTGAGCAGTGACCAGTTGGCTTCAGTACATCCCTGTGTCTCTCCAAAGATGTTTTCGGGTATTAAATTATGCAGTAGACAAGAAGTAATTGGCAAGTTAGCTGACATGTTACAAATGTTCAACAGAAGGGGATTTAATGAGGATGGTGCCGAACAGCAGGCTGCCCTACCTGCTTTGAGGAGCCTGTGCTTACATCAAAAGCTTCCAGGAGGAGTGTGAAGAGGTTAGTCCTCTGCATTCTCATTACACTGCAATGAGTGTGCTACACACGACCCAATGGGAGTGCTTCTCACACCTGTGGAAAGGGAGGGAAAATTCTTGCCAGTGACAACACTGACTAAAAGCACCATAAGCATGGAGACAAAATTCCCATTGTCCCTTTTCTGCTTATATTGGAATTATATATTGAAGTAAGTAATTTATCTTTGACAATGACTTCATAAAGTTGTCTTATTAGTTATAACTGTTTATCATTGACCTATTTGTATAGACTAGGTTGAGCCATTCGTCTGCGTGCCCACCTGTTTCCTACTGTGTTAGCACTGTTAGTTCTGGGACCATGCCCTGCCCCCACTCTAAGTAGATAATCATGATTATTCGCCTCATATAGATGGACATGGACTCCTCCCTGTATACATCTGACAATAGGTGAAACCAATAACTTTAAAAGCAGGTTAGGAAATCCCAAGCATGATGATACATAGTTTTAACACCAACAACTAGGATGCAAGGCAGGGGACATCTCCGTGAGTTCAATGTCAGCCTGGTCTACATAGTGAGTTCCAGGGCAGTAAGGTTATACAGGGAGACTCTGTCTCAAAACAAACAAGCAAACAAACTAAAAATGAAACAAATAACCGTACACCACCACCAAAGCAAAGCAAAAGCAACCATTTTTTAAAAAGGAAATGAAATAAAAAGTTAGGTATAGGTTAGGTTTGATACTATGTTAATAAAATATGCTATTGTAGAGGAAGGAAATTATAAAAACTACAAATAAGCCACAGAATATTAAAAGTTAAAAGTAAGGCACATCACTAAAACGATACTGCTTCTATGCTATAATTAAACAGAAATGCAAATGTTTGTGAATTTCTTTCAGGTGCCAAGGGACATGCTGGAAATTTTAAATATTCATTTTATTGATACAAACAGTCCTACTCTCTTCTATGTATGTGAATTTTACTGTTCAGTGAGGACAGTGATTAGTTTACCTCTTTATTTTCCACAATTATATACGATCGATTATTTACTGGTTTTGTTAGTGAGAATTTTGATAATTACCTTTACTAGACTCCTTTTCTATTTGCATGTTCAGTATTTTCTGAAGGTACTTTAAACCATAGTAACTGAAAATAAAAAAAAAGCTTGTATACTTTGTCAACTTAGATACAATGCAAATAACTTTAAAATACTTTATTGGCAATTACAATGTATATTATTTTTAACAAAATGTTGTGTGTCAAAACAATGTAATGAAATACATTTTTCCCCTGGTGGACACAGCAAGCCATGCCCATGAAGAGATATTCAAGTTATTCAGGGTGAAGATGTGAGATCAAGTAAATCCAGCTTCAACACAGTTTTAATTTGCATACTCTATTCAAGACTTTCCTGACTGTACACAATACACGATCCCTACTAATTCTAGCCACACTTTCTCTCACATCTCCCCTTGTCTCCCCTCTTCTGCCCTCTCTTATCTACTGAATTAAAACAATAGAGATATTCTCTCTTCCTTGTCTTTCAGGCCAAATCCACAGGACTTGTCCAGTGAGCCTCTACTTTGGAGTGGCTTACAATACTCACCTTCATGTTTTATCAGTGACCTCAGTATGATGATCCCCCTCCACCCGGCATGGTAAGAAAGGACTGTTCCATTCAAAAACTCTCACTGACAGAAGAGTCCAGCACCCAGCCCAACTCACACTGTGATCTAAAAGAATTACTGGGGCATTGAAAAATGACTTAAACTGTTCAAGATTTCCAAAATTCCAGCCATAGTGTTGAAATGACATTCTGTGACTGTGTATGAATCATCACTTTTGTAGGAGAAGTGGAGACATACATCCGGGATAATGCTTTCTCTGTGACAAGATCTAATAGCTCTGACGCTCCCTCAGCCCACCAGCTCCTGCATTAGACCTCCCCAGTGAAGCACAAATGGTCTTTTATCTTCGCATCCTAGACAGGGTGATTGTCCAGGGCCCTTGGGGACTTCTAGGTAGCCTATAAAAGTTAAACACATAGGCGGCAAGGAAATTGTCTCAATTATGAAAAGGAAACAAAGATTAAAATTTGATTCTGAGAAATGAATGGTTCAGTCAAACTTTTGACATTTAAACCCACGCCAAAGGCTGCTGAAGTCTAGACAGAGTAACAGTAAATTTTATTTCCTTGTGACAGCACACTACTTACAAGGAGCACAGCAACAGACTTGGAATATTCTTATGTCTATAGGGAACTACTTGTCTGTTTCAAAACTGAATAGTGTAACATCTGAATTGTGTGTACACATATGTGCACATATGGTAATTTATCTAAATGTACCTGCCAAGAATGACATGAGAGTATTATGTGTGTCTCTATTCTGTAGGACTTTTAATTCCTAGTTGTAGTTTCTTCTGTGACAGAGCTAAAAATTCTGAAAATAGAAACAGAGAATTATCCCCAGATAATTTTTGAGCCCAGAGCTACAAATATGAGCATACAATTCTAAGTATAAGTAGACAATAACTTGATTATGAAGATGTATAAGACTATAATTATGCAATTATAATGGGTTTAGAAATGTTTTCTGATCATGAAAATGTCTAAAATTTATTATCAAAACATGCAAACTATTTCAAATAATATAGAATCTTACAAAATATGGGATAAAATTTAGCAATTGTTGCTATAGTCACTTTTAATAACATGGTTCACATCTATCATGAGATATGATCCTGAATTTTAAATCAGCAGACAAGTATGTTTATTATTTAAAAATAATATAAATGTTTTTCTATGTTTTCCAAACATTTTAAAAATGATAACTGAACTTGCTTATATACTTACAGATCATTTATAAGATTAGAAACACTATAAATCAATAGGAAGCATGCAATGTTTCTATCGATGCATAGATATCTTTCCAAATGTTTAAGAGAAACAAATTCTACTCCACTGTCTAGTTTACATACAAGTCATTATGGCAGTTTGAGCCACATATATTTCTATTTTTCACAGTTGCTTTAAATTTAAAAGAGAACATATATGAAATTTTGATGTCACCAAGTGTACTCTCAGAAATAGTTTGAAAATGTGTAAAATGTTTCTTTCTATAGATTGTGCATGCCACCATGTTTAATCGATTGTGTTTCTCTTGTAATCTCATTTTATAAACATTTCAAATGCACTGTAATATATCTGATTGAATATCCTGTATCACTACTAAATCTGGAAATTTCAGGTTTTATAAGGCAATTCCAGAGAACCAGTTTCTTTTCTTCCGCTAATGAGAAGAATCAGACACCTAAGAGAAAGGCAGAAATAAACACCTAGTTTTAAAAATATGAACTCTCATTGAATTGACTCATATCAAAGATTTTAAATTAACTTCCACTGAAAACTAAGAAGTTTATGTTTGATCAAACTTTTTTCATGAATATCAGGTGGCAGAAATTCCAGTTCTACAATAAACAAAGATTTGGAATTAGAAAAGAAAGAAAAATCAATAAAGATTGGCATTCTATAGAAACAAAAGTGGGTAAAACTTGAGAATTCATAATAATCAAATCATTAAATATATATAATATATTATATATAAAATCATTATATATATAAATATATATAAATATATATAACATATATAGATTTAGGGCTGGTGAGAGGGATTGAGGTTTAAGGACACTTGCTGCTTCTGCAGGTGACCTCAGTTTGGTTCCCAACACCCACATTGGGTGGCTCACACATCTCTGTTATTCCAGCTCCAGTGGATTTCATGCCTCAGACCTCTGCTGGCTTCAGCACTTGTGTGAGTAAACCTACATGCAGAGACACACACACATGCCTGCATGCTTGCATGTATAAGCCACCTATGAATGAAAATAGGAGAGGTACAGGAGGGGCTGAAGAGTATCACAGTATGACTATCAGAGGATGAGAAAGCTCTGATTCTTGTACAGAAGAAAGGGGGAAAAGTTATAAGAACAGATCTATGGCCTGATGGATTTTGTTTTTGTTTTATTTTTGTTTTTGTTTCATTTGTTTCATTTTGTACCACAAATGAATTTACTTTAATATAGTTGCTACATCAAGCCACTATTGATGATTAGCTTAGGAGAAGAAGCGTGTATTCCTGATGAGCATAGCAGTGTCTTCATAGCACAACAGGCAAGGTCCTCTTCCCACCATGGGATAGTTCCATGATTTTGGCTTCTGGGCCACTCCTCCCACATTCCATGTCTCCTGGAAAGGTGCCAACATCAACATCCCAGAAACAAATGACTTAGGTCAAAGCCCAGCTGAGAAACTGAAATTGCCTTTAAGAAGCCATCAGAGGAGAAAAAAAATCAGACACTCCAAGACCAAATGTGATGTTTAAGTAGGGAAGCCGGTTGTGTTTTACCACTTTAGAGATAAGAGTGAAACAGATCTTTCTCAGGGCCACATTCCTTCTCATACAGATTGACCTGTTTTACTGACAAAGATGGAAGCCAGCAGTAAAGTGACCATTGCACAGTAGGGCAGCTCTCAATGCATCCATTCTAAATTGAATCCAGACATAACTAATCGAGAGCAGGATACTCTTACTCAAGATACTTTCCCCCTCTGGATTGAAACAGGGAACCTGTTCTCTGAAGGATTGATGTCTTTGGCAATCAAAAGTGATGGAGAGAAAGTCAGGATGGGTAGGGGAACCTAGAGTTCTGTTAGGTTCCAGGTGTGATAGTCACCTGTGTTCTAGCTGACATCTGAAAAGCAGTTTAATTATAAAAATAAACACTAAAATATCTGGGATCTGCCACTGTGTTCTACTGATTTAAATCAACAGCTTTCTTTAGTATAATTTTTTTTTTTTTTTTTTTTTTTTTTTTTTTTTTAGGATGGATTGTCATAACCAAAATGATTCTTCTAGTACCAAGAGCAAAAGAGTGAGGGGCAGGTACTTTTGTTCTTTGTATTATTAGAGCTCTCTATTGAGCTCTCTTTGACATGCTATAAACCCTGAACCCTGTGGTAGTAACAGGTTTAATTATAAAATAAACACTAAAATATCTGGGATCTGCCACTATGTGTTCTACTGATTTAAATCAACAGCTTTTCTTTAGTATAATTTTTAATTGAATACTGTGTACTATGATGGCCACTATAAACACTTTGTCACAAAGAGTAAGCCAAAGTCATTTGACAGTTCATGTCATATGGGGATTTCTAGGTAAAGACTCCATGTTGAGGAGGACAGTAAATAAACATTTGTATAAATGTGGCCAGGAGTCCGGTCTGAGTCTAAACAGGTGTTGATGGAAGTTACTAGAATCCAGTCTATTTTCAAGAAATTACTAACACAAACTGAAGAGAGGGGATCTCCCACTTTTTTAGAAAAATCCATATTTTAAGGAATCTTTAAAAATGACATGGGTTTCACGTATTTAGATTTGATTTATTTAAATAAATCTCTGTGATGAGTCATTAGGCTTCACTCTCAGAGTGTTTTCAACTTGGGAGTTGAAATGGTTCCTGGGCCTTCTGTTAGTGTTTTGCAAGACCTTGCATTAGGGTCATTTCATTATATTTCAAGATTTAGTAGCAATAAAAGTCCCCTTGAAGTATACCAGTGCTGACATTCATTTGTAGAAAATCAGAGAGCCTTTTATGTCTAGGAACAGGGATTCTTTAAAGGTAAAATATTTTGTTCATATGCTTCTCTTTAATTTAATCTTTTTTTTATATCTCAAATAGTATGATACTAAAAACCTGTCAAGGTCTGTGATGCTGTGAATCAATTTCTGTTGGAAAATCAAGAAAATAAAATTTAGTTCATGATGATTCACTTTCTATAATTAAAAAAATCCCTCAAATAAAATCTCATCATAACATAAAAAAAACATTGCAAGCACTTATAGACAATTCTAATGAAGCACAATCTTAGAGTCAAGTATTGCGAGTTAAGAAAAGCATTAAGAGAGCCCTTGGGGGACGGGTTGGGGGGGGATTGTCATAGCAGAGGTTAAGGAAAGTCACCATGAAAATGTCAGAAATCATTGATTCAACGTTAGATTTAAGACCTACACTAAAAAGAGAGAAAATATGCCTGGAACTGGAAATCTAGCTAACTTCTCAGTGTTCATGAAATCATGGTTATTAGAGCAGAAATTATAACTACTAATTTACCACACTAGCATAATCCCTAACAACAATCTATAAGCATGCATCCTTCTACCAATCTTTATATCATCCTTATACTAAAGTGTAGTCTCCACTTTCATCAAGAAAACTTCTCTTTTCACCAGAAAGAATATACTACAGAAACCCTCAATCAAGAAAAATGCTGAATTCTGGAGCCCAACCTCAACAGATACATCTGCAATACACCCCCACATCTATGTCTCAGAGAACACTGAGACAAAAGTCAGAAAGACTGTGAGAATAAAGAGTTTGATGTGAGATTGTGTGTCCTAGTAATGTCAGAAGTTATACCTGTGAAGTCTCACTAACATGCCTACACAAACAGATCTGAACCAGGAGGACACCAACAGGCTTGCCAACCTGAATGGAGGAAAGTCCACAAGGGCTCGAACCTACACAAAGAACTAAAGGCAACTGAGGAACCCTGGGAGCAGAAGAAGTAGCCTTACCCAGCAAGCCAATTAGTTGGGCGCTGTCAAACAATTAGACTTGAAAACATGCACACAAGTAACATTTAATGGATTAAAGAGGTTATAGTTAGAAATAAATGCATACATATAAACCATATGTGAACACATTTGATAAAAACAGAGGCTGTGAATTTGAAGGAGAGCAAAGAGGGGTATGTGGAAGGGTTTGGAGGGAGGAAAGGGAAGGGGAAATATTATAATGAAATAAAAATTTCAAAAATATAAAAAAGATAGTTTGAATGGTTTGCAAGTGTGAAATTTGGGATTTGGTGGATTTACCTTTTATATCCTTGTTTTGTGAGTCATAAATTCCTCCATTAGAAGCTTGAGCAAAATCAACTGGCAGCTTACAAAAATTTCAGTTACTAGAAACATTAGATTGACCTCAAAGACTCCCATTGCAAGAGTAGAACATGTAGGCTTGGGCAACATAATGGCTGAAATCACAGGAATGTGTCATTTTTTTTAACATACCTGTCTATATATACTGAATGTAATTGAATGTACATATCTGTTTATTAAGATTTAAAGTTCTTTTTAATGTGAATATTTGTGGATATGGGCCCATGTGTTTGAGCCCCAGAGAGATATCCTGGATCTCTAGTTCCAAGTGATTGCAACCTGACATAAGTACCTAGAATCTCAACTCAGGAACCCGGGAAGAGCAGGAAGCACACTTCAGCACTGTGCCTTCTTCCGGTCCCACCCACTGTGTCTGTCTACTGAGACAATGGCTTGCCATACACAGCCTATGCTCTTTCAAACCATGAACCGTTCTCCCTCAGTTTTTCCAACAACTGGGAATCCAAGCTTGAAGGATGATTATTATCAGTTACTTCTAAGATAGAAAGTGGCGTGTTCTTTAAACTCCACCATGATTATTTATTTTTAACTTATAAATAAATCAAGCACTATAAAAATGGTATACTTAGAAAAATTCTGCCACATCATTAGTAGATTACAACATGTTTGAAAAAGAATGTGTGTGACGAACAATAAAGGTATTTAATCATCACATGCCTCCCTTTTTGTCTGCACTATGTAACCTTTAGCTATAAGAATGGAAATCCTAGGGAACTAGTAATTACTTGCCAAAATTTATTTCTTATCTAGACATTTGAAAAAAAAGTTTTATGTGTTTGTTGCTTACCCTCAGCACTTACTGATTGTATTTTGGGAGACACACAAATATTATATATATATATATATATATACATATATACATATATATATGTATATATGCATATATATATATAGAGAGAGAGAGGAGACAGATATATATATATATATGTAGATGTATATATATGTGTGTGTGTGTATATAGTACATACATATATACATTTATTTGTTTTTGTTTTGTTTCACTGGTTTTTCAAGACACAGTCTCTGTGTGGCCCTGGAGCAAACTTGGAAGGCCAAACTGGCTTTGAACGCAGATACACACCTTCTTTTTCCTTGAGAGTGCTAAGATTAAAGGCCTGTGCCACCCTTGCCTAGCTGAGATATATTTTACCAATATAATATGCCAATATATACCAGAGACAGTCCCTGCTCCCACAGCTAGGATTCCCACAAGAAGACCAAGGAACACAACTCTAGCGTAAATACAGTAAGCCTTCATTGCTGTTTTAATACCAATATCACAAATGTAATCGATGTGTAATCGTAATGTTTTAGAACTATATCTTCATTAAAACCTCTCTGTTCTGTTCTCTGGAAGTCTCATTATTTATGCTGGTAACTTTATATTGAAATTGAATGCCACTGTGTCCTTTTAAAAAGTCCTTATATGAAGAGATATGCACAGTTAAGTTGTTTTTTCATTAATGACACGTTTTATAATCAAGCTGAGATTGAAAGATTGAAACTCTTCCTTGGGCAATGTTTTGCAGTCAGCTAATGCCAACCCTCTATGTTTATCCAAGATTTTAATTCTTATTTTGGGAAAATGTCAATTTAAAAACTTGGAGGATTGACATTAACTGACTTCAAGATGTATAATAAAAATACCATAATTAAGTCAGTGTTGTGTTGATGAAATAGCAAACATAGAAATAATGAATAATTGATCAGAATGGAAATGCCAGAAGTAGACCCACATAAATGTCAAGTGATCTTTGACAAATCAGGAAAGACAGGTTAGGAAAAGAAAGTAATTTTTAACAAATAATGTAAAATTTGGCCATCAGCATGTAAAATAAATGACTCTAGATACAAACCTGACTTTTCTTACAAAAATTAACTCCACTTAGACCATAGACTTTACAGTAAAATATTGAGCTACTGAGGTCTCAGGTTACCTAAAAAGTGTAAATGAACTTGAGTTCAGTACTGATCTTAGTTAATTTTACTATTAGTTTTCCAGATCCGGACAGCCAGTGAAATAGCTGAAAAACTAGTTGGACACCTTTAGTATTAAATACTTTTCTTTGCCAGAGGTGCTCTCGAAAAAATGCAAAAAACATGTTGCAGTGGAAAATAAATTGCAAACTACATAGCAGAGTGTTAACCAATTTATATTTTAAAATTCTTAAATCAATAATACTAAAACAAATAGCGCTATTTTAAAGCATGCCATTAGCTATGGACAAGGCTTTGACTATCACTACAGAATGCAGATAGATGTGTGAAAGCAATGGCATGAAAAGTGCCTCAATTAACATCCCACAAAATACACACAACTACCACAGCAATGAAAGCTCTGTTTATATCGTACGTGGTGTAGCTTGTCCTTGAGAGACTCCTAACTGTGGGAGTAGGGGCTTTCTCTGACTCGTTTGTCTACCTTTGGGATCCTTTTCCTATTCTGGGTTGCCTCATTCGTTGTTAATCTGACTGGAGATGGCTAGTTTTACTACAACTTGACATGCCGTGTTTGGTTGATATCCATGAGAGACCTGCCCTTTTCTAAAGAGAAACAGAGGAGGAGTGGATGAGTGGTAGAAAGAGATGAAAGGGAGAGGTCAGGAGGAAAGGATGGAGGAGAAACTATGGATGTAATATATGAGAGAATAAGTAAAAAGAAATGAATAAGTATATGATGTTTAAATAAATAAACCCAATGTCCAATTAAGGAACAAAACAACAACAGCCAGCGATAAAACAGCATTATACACACGTTAGGATAGTGAATATCTGGAAAGCTTACAATAGCAGCAAATGTTAGTAAGTGTGTGAAGCAGTAGAGACTCCCATTTATGGCTGGTAGGAATGCAAAATAGTAGATATACTTTGGGAAACAGTCAGTACTGTTCTTTCAAATGAAATGTGACCTTACTGTACAATTTAGCAATTTAGGTACTTGGTATTTACCCAAAAGAGCTGAAAACATATTCAAACCTAAGTATACATGTGGATATTTACAGTAGTGTGCTTTATAATTGTAAATATTTTCAACCAACTGGTACATGGTACAAATACATTTAGATACATCAAGACAGTGGAATGTTTTTCAAACTTAACTGAGAATGAGCTATCAAGACATGAAAAGATATGGAGGGACTTCAGATGCACATTAATAAATGAGATCGTTGAATTAGAAGAGGCTGCATGTGAATGATTTCAACCATGTGGAATTCTGGAAGAGCAAAACTCTGGTGTAATTATAAAGGATGAGCTGTTGTGGGGAGTGAGTAGGAGAAAGGACGACGGGCAAGCTCAAGTGTTTTACAGCACCAGAGCAAGTGAGTTCGAACCTGTACTTGTGGCCCCGTGTCTTCCTGACTTGAACAGACCTTAATTAATGAGTGCTCAGGACCACGAGTAAACCTTAACGTAAACGATTCTCTTTGGTCAGTAATTCTTTATGGTCAACGTGAGCTTGTAAAACTTACCAAATGAATGTAGCACTTTAGTCTGTTCTGTTGCTGCCGCTGGGGGCTGTGCAGAGCTTGGGGCAGAGTCATGTGGGAGTTATCTGTCCCTTTATCTGCTGAGGACATAAAACAACTCTACAAATAAGGTCTATTTGAAAAATTAGAATTAAAGGAGCCTCCTTATACATCATTTCCTTGCTATGAATTGAACTGTACCCTTACATTATTGTCACCTTTGCTCCTCTTTATTATGTTGCTGTGACAAAACAGTGATCTGAGCCAACTTTTGGAGCAAGAGTTTATTTCAGCTTATGCTTTTCAGTCTATCATGACAGGCAGTCAGGGCAGAAATTCAGGCAGGACCCTTAAGGCAGAAGGGAGGAATGCCATCAATGGCTTGTTTCCCTGGCATACTCACCAGACTTCCTTATACAGCTCAGGCCATAGACCCAGGGATGGCCCTCTCCATGGTGGGATGTGCATTCCTACATCAATTAGCAATCAAGAAAATAACCTTACAAACATTTCCGTAGGCCAGTCTGGTAAAAGCAGTTCCTCTACAGAAGGTCCCTCTTCCATGGTAAGTCAAGTTGACAAGCAAGGTCAGCTATCATAAAACTTGTATCTGCATCTCTTTGACAAATGACAGTTGTTTCTTTTCTACAAGCAAGCATCCACTTGCAAAGTATGATCTTTATGTAAATATCTCAAAGATTTTAATATGTTCGTGCACAGAAACAGGCTAAGCCAGTTTGTTACTCACTTACTCAGAAGTACAGATTTTTCAGAGTTAACCCCAAGTCCTCTAACATTCTTGCCTGTTAATGTAGGCCATACATTTTGATGATCACAACATCTGAGAAACGTATCAAGTGTTTGAGGGGAAATGAAGAGGTATTTACGTGTTTATCTTTGTTTCATGAATCTCTCTTGCAACTGCTTTTCATTCTTAGTCACAAGAGATGTTTCTCTCAGTCCCATCTGCTGTACAAGGTTGGCATAGAGCTCTTCTTGGAACTGGCCAGCCTATTATGTCTTCTTCCTCTTTATGGAGGAGATGAGCATAAACAATTTCCATCTCTTCTCATGCCAGACACCTGCTCCACTCATCAGGGTGGGTTTGTACAATTCAGTCATTTCCAGGATTGTTATAAACTTACATGGGATTCAATGCTGGCAAAGATTATGCTTTGGTTTGGTTGGAAGGACTTGTTTCTAGGCTCAGTTTTCTGCACACTAGCATTGCTACCAGGCTTCCCTGTGCTTTCTATTCATTTCCCTGTTATTCATCACCACTGAGTTATGTAGTATGTGGCCAAAGGTAAACTTTCTAGAAACTTTGTTGTATGTCGAACCCAGAATGAAGTTGATGACTCAGCAATTAAAAAGGTATCACAGTCAATTTAGCTATGTATTGCGTTTTAACACAAACAACTTCCTTGTATTTTAATTAAGTTGGCCTTCACAGTGGCACAAAGGCTAGCTATTTCTGCTTCACAGATGAGAAATGAAGCTGAAAGAGCACTTTTTGTATTAATTACCATCACAAAATTATACTTAACTCTTCAAAATCCTAAGGAGAAATATCGAGTACCTGTTTCAAATATTTTTTTTCCGAGGACTTCAGATCATACTCAACAGATAGTTGCTCAGTGTTGTCCATTGCTCCACAGAATTTAGAAAGTGGAAACAACCTAAATGTCCTTGAACTGATGATTGAATAATGAAATTAAGGTCCATATATACTATGGAATAGTATTCTGTTATAAAGCAAAATGGAATTATGAATCTTGTAGGTAAGTGGGTAGAACTGGAAGAGATCATATTGACTGGAGTAACTCTCTTAGTGACTGCTCTACTGTTGTGAAGAGGCACCATGACCAAGACAACTCTTCTAAAGGAAAACATTTAGTCCATTACTGGCATGGTGGGAAGCATGGCAGCACACAGATAGACCTGGTGCTAGAGAATTAGCCAAGAGTTGTACATCTGGATTTGCAGGTAGAGAGACACTGTTATGGGTTTAGGCTTTAGAAATCCAAAGACCACCACTGGTAACACACACCAACAAGGCCCTTTAACCCCTCTCTAGAGTTGGCATTCTCTGATGATCAAACTTTCAAATAAATCACCCTATGTGGGCCATTATTATTCAAATCATCACTATCCTCAGACTCAGAAAAATAAGTTTTTGCCTGTTCTCTTCTCATCTGAGACTCCTAGCCCCAAATCCTCAGGTCTGAGAACATGTCTCAGAGTAATTGCAGAAATGAGGAAAGTAGTATGAGGTGATGGCTGGGTTGTGCTGGGCAGTAAGGCAGCCACAGAGAAAAACCTACTGAGGAAATGGGGTGGAGGAGGATGCAGATATGGGAAGTGGAGGGAGATAAGTAACAGAAAGGGGGTAAAATAACAATATGATGGCTATACAACTCCTGGGCATATACCCAAAAGATGCTCCAACATATAATAAGGACACATGCTCCACTATGCTTATAGCAACCTTGTTTATAATAGCCAGAAGCTGGAAAGAACCCAGATGTCCTTCAATGGAGCAATGGATACAGAAAATGTGGTACATCTACACAATGGCTATCAAAAATAATGGCTTCATGAAATTCTTAGACAAATAGATAGAATTAGAAAATATCATCCTGAGTGAGGTAACCCAGTCACAGAAGTAATTATACTACTGTCTTCTTTTAAAAGCTCTGTAATCAAGAAAATGTGTGTATAAAAATACATATATAATTTTAACAAAATTCTCTCATCTGGGAGAACAATGTTCCCTCCAAAAGCCAAATACCATTTAACAAAGTCTCCCACACCAGGCATAAAAAATTCCCTTTCGAGTTGTCAGGAGTGTCAGAAGACTCCCCAAACCTCACATGCTGTTGCTCTGTCCCTTATTGTCCCTTAAAGGTTAGAGATAAGTCCCTATTGCTCAAGATATCATGCACTTCTGAAATATTGTCCCCTGAGCAGGGATTAACCTGAAATATTCCTCTCTGAGGATTACCTTTCATTGAACCAAAAAGCACTGTGTAATTTTCCAAAGGGAAGCAACCAACACTTTTACCCATCTATGATTCTGTGAAGCACAACAAGGACTAGCAAGAAACAATAATCCTAAGTGTGGAATAGGAATATTCATATATTTTCCGTAACTAACAGTTCTCTAGTGGGACTTAAGGTCCATTTAACAAGAAAAAACAAAACAAAATACACGTGTGGTAAGAAACTAGGTCTAATAAAGTCAGGGATTTTGGAGGAGATCCTACAACTACTGCTTTCCTGAACCAACATAATCTCTAACTACATCCTAAGAACTTGTTTTTATACCCATAGGTAAGTGTACTTTTCAGCTCTCATTGGGTAAACTTCTTTTTGTAACACATAGATTCCACTACAGAAACCCACAACTAATTAAAATGCAGAGTTGTGAACCACAGTCCAATGGATATCTACCAAGCATTTCTTTCTTTTTTATTAAATTATTTTCTTTATTTAAATTCCAAATGTTGCCCCCTTTCCCAGTTCTCCCTCCCAGAGTTCTTCACCCCATTCTAGCATGGCTGTCCTCTGAGAGGTTCTATCAGCAGCTGACTGAGACAGATGCAGACACAGCCAACCGTTGGACTGAGGTCAGGGCCCCATATGGAAGTTAGAGGAAGGGCTGAAGGAGCTGAAGGGGATGGCAACCCCATGAAAAGAACGACAGTATCAGCTAACCCCTCAGAGCTCCCATACATTAAGCCACCAAGCAAAGAACATACATAGGGTAGTCTGTGGCCCCAGTACAGGAAATGTTATGGAAGAATAAGATTATCAGGAAGATTGTAAGAGCAGAGGATCAAGTAGTTTACTATGGGATGGTTTCTCTCCTAGTAATATCAGAAGCTACACCCATAGAATTTTGCCCATAAAACTGCCTAAATCTGAGCTAAACAAATGACAAGAGGAATAGACGTGCTAATGAGGGCAGAGAAAGCCACAAAACAAAACAACTGCTTACCAGGAAATACAGGCAACAAAGGAGGGCTGAGAGCTATTGAAATACTTTTCTCAGTGAAGAAAATGACAATTTCTTATCCAATATCAAATAGTCCTGAAAATACAGATACAACAACATTATTCTCACTATACACACTGAGCAGGTTGTATTAATATATTTATGAATGTGTATTTATACACAGATATGGACTTATGCTAATTAATTAGAAAATTGATCATGAATTTGAGAGAAAGAAGGGATATATGAGAAAATATAGGACTCTTAGGGAAATGATATAACTATGCTTTAATCTCAAAAATATTAATGGAAATGTTAATATAACTATACTTGTATAATATAAAATATAAAATATTTTTAAAAACAGTATATTTTTAAACATTCAGTCTTAGATGATGATTAATTAATTCAAATTAATATTTAAGATTCCTTACCCAAATACACATGTACATGCACACACACAATCACATATGCAATTCTATGTATACACACACAATAATATTAATAAACTATTGTTATAAAATATTCGGAATTGCTCAGGTTTTTAGCCTTTAACTTTAATTCTTTCACCTAGTAGTATGCACGTACCTTCCTTGGTGCCTACTCATGGCTTGATTCCTCCAGTCCAGCAGCTGTGGGAAGCATTCCCTTGTCTGGATGCATTAAAATTTACTTAAACATGGTGTTTTCTAAGCTTTGGTAACTATAAAAGGACTACTTTGAGCACTCATATATAGGTCTTCCTTTGACAATGTTTTTAGCTCTTTTAAGTACATATTAACAATCCTGGTGTCTTTAATTCCTATATTTTCTGTGTAGATCTTTCAATTTATATTAAAACAAGGTTATAAAGTCCAGTTCTTATATCTGAACTCCCAGCCAAGTAAATACAAATAATGTCCATCTTATTGAACATTTACAAAAATTCCTAATGACGAATGAAAATAAAGTGTTTCTCATTATAAATTCTATTTGTAATTATGTTTGCTAGCTTAATTATATTTCAATTATGATGCTGTATTTTCACCAAATTTGACATAGTATTATTTAAACAATCCTGTACTCTACATAATTATAGTCACTAAAAGCCATAAATTTTCCACATATTATTTATATGATCTCTGTAATTATAAGGGGTAATGCTAGGGGCATTTTACATATAGTTCAAAAGCCTGAATCCATTTGCAGTCACCTTTTGGGGGTCATATTTCCACAAAATGTAATCTTTATTTAGTAGAATATTTGTAGCAAAACGAATGTGGAAAATGTACCATTGTTCATTTGACAAATATGCCCTGAGCTCACCATGTTACAGTTATTGCTTAGTTCCTCAACTATTTTCTAATATATAAGGCTTTGTGCAAAAAACGCCACAAAGTATTAGTATTTGTAACTTCCAGAGGAAATCTCATGTTCACAAAATCTCCACGAAATACTGCCTCTGATGTAGTATTTTCACATTGAATATGAAGGACCACCAAGAATTTCTGAAGGCATGATTGCCAAGTATCTTGTGGTCTCTATGCCCTTGACTGAAAGCCTTATTGCCTTTTATTTGTTTTGTTTGAAGAGATCATAATGTTTATAACATTTTTAAATCAATTTCTCCATTCCCATCCTTTTAATTCCTTTCCTACATTTAAACCAGCTTTTTTTTTTCACGAGTCCATGTGCTCCTATTTTAAATCCACTGAAAAGAACCAAAAAAAAAAAAAAAATCCACTGAATGTACTTAGTGCTACCAGTCTCTGCATTGGAAGTGAACTGTTTACAGGACCAAGAGTAATAGATCTAATGCACATATCTTGAAGAAAACTGAGTAGCGATTAACTGTCAATAGCTCTTCAGATGGGGATGAAACATTTTGAGTCCTTTCCGCATCCATACAAATGAGAATGCTTTCTGACTTTTCCTATTGGTGTTTTACATGCGGTCACGCCACCGTGAGTGGATGTGTGCAGTGGCCTTATCTTGTATAGAAAATCACTTTTACTATAATCATCTATTTTCTCTATTTTTAAAATCTTTCCACCTCTTCTTCTATGCATTCCTTAGCTCTGTGGGAAAGGGTGTCGCATAGATATCTTTAAGGATGCTCCATTGATTTGCTAATAGGATGCAACAGAGAGATTGGTTTAAGCAATAGATTTTGCTACACTTCTCAATGGTGTAGTCCAATAAAAAAGGAGGGAGGGCAGAGTGTGTTCACTCTCCTTCCTTTCTTCTTTTCTTCATTTGTTCTTCCCTCTCTTCCTTCTTGCTCTTCTTCTTTCCTTCCTTCCTTTTTTCCTACTTCCCCCTTCTTCCTTTCTTCCCTTCTGCTATCCTTCCTCCCTCATTCTTCATCTTTCATCTTTCTGTTCCCTTTTTTCACCAACTATCCATAACTCTTCCTTCTCCTCCTTTTCTTATTCCTTTCTTTGTTGATTGGATACTGTTGCTTATGTTGCCCAGTGTTGTCTAGAACCTACTACATAACTGAGCGAATATATCTTGAACTCTTGAACTCCTGATTCTTGGCTTCCGTCTTCTGAGTGCTAGGATTACAGGTGTACATCACAATGCTCATTCAGACCTATTTTATGTAGAAGCATGTTTTCTTTGTTCCCAACATATACCTACATGTTGTTTTGCTTATCTCTATCCATATCTTTCTATTCTCCAGAGCATCATTTTATTCTGGATGGGTTACCAGCATGTTTGAATTTCTGTAACAGTTATACTTTGTATGAATTTTTATTTGAAAAATGCTCTAGGCAATTTAGTTTTTATAAGGTGACCAGTCGTACTGGATCATGGACACCCTAATGAAACCATTTTAAATTTATTATTACTTTAATTGCCCTTTATGAGAATGCAATCAAAGTCTTAGGTATTAAGAACTGGGACTACAGCAAATGAATTTTCAAGGGACACATTTACCACATCTTACAAGACAATATTCTGACATTAATAATATATATGTATAAGGGATCTACCAGAGATGATTTCAGAATGTCACTCTTCATCATCCTGAAATTAAGAAATTTATTTGTGTCAGTTCTCTGGACCTCTGGCTTTTACAATCCCTCTGTACCATTGTCCTCTGATTTCTGAGCCATGGAGGAAAGCAGTGTTTTAGCAATGTCTACACATTTGGCCAATTGTGATTCGTTATATGATCTATTATCCTCTAAAGAAATAAGATATGGTAAGGACTAACAGGTTTACTAATCAATGCACAGAGAGAAAAGCATTTAGAAGGTAGTTTGATGCAATATCTATTTAGCAAAATAAATGAGTAAGTTCTCTCCTGAGCCTATGAGGTCCCCAGACACAGGTTCATTGCCAGATTTGCAGTACTAGTTCTGAATTTCCTCCTGTATGGTAGCTCTTAACCTATCAAAAAGTGGTTGAGTATACTCATAACATTCATGCCATTTTGCATTCTGGGCATATCTTACCAGGCCAGTTATAATGATAGCTCATAGGTTTACAAATAAGTATGTCTATTGATGACTTTTCTCTTTCAATAACTTGAAAAGCTCTTCCTGTGAAATGAAGGCTAGCCAGCAGGGTGAATGCCTTGAAGTTGGTACCACCTTGGTTCCTTCACGTGCTGTGACAAAAACATACGGTGCCTACAGCAATAGGGTCTTACCAATTAAAAGTAGTGGTGATAAGATGTATTGTTTTGAGAGTCTCTGTGATATCCCCTAAGGAACAACTTAGAGGGGTATCCTGTACCTGGCAGTGGGATTTTTGTTTTACATCCTATAGTTTCTGGTAGTACCTTGTTTTTTGCTTAGGGTTAAACTTTGTAGTGCCTTCTGGACATCATAGGAATGTTGCATTCATGAACTCATAGCAACTGTGGTTACCTTCTAGAAATTGGCACTGGATCAAGCCACTCAGTGATATAGCACAAATGTGGAAAGGGATAACAGACTTTCCCCTAGCTAAGTAAGTACAGGAAGTCAGTGCTTACCAAACTTTAAGGGGAAAGGAACCTTAAGGGTGTAGCCAAAATTGGTTATTTTTGGTAGCCAACTTGACTACATCTGAAATTAACTGAAACCCCAAACCAGAGCTCATGACCTGAGTCATTTTTGCTTAATTTGAAGTAGGAAGATCTAATTCTATTCCAGGTACTAAGGCAGGAAGGCACACCTTTAATGCAGATCATTTGAGTGGAAATAGCCCTCCTTTAACCTGTACCATAACTTTGGTTGCAAGCCTATATAAAGACACAGAAGAAAGAAGTTTTTGCTCTTTGCATGTTTGCTTTCACCTCAGTAACAAGTCTCTTCCTTCACTGGCATTAGAGCCCACTTCTTCAGGATTCCTGCACATACTGGAGATCAGATGAGCCATCCAGCCTTGTGGCCTGAGCAACTACCGAATCCCTGGACTTTCTGTTCATAGCCAGCCATTGTTGGATTAGTTGAACCACAATGTGAAAGTCATTCTAATATCTCCCTCCATATATATATATATTTCATATAATATATTGTATGTGAATCATATACATGCCTTTTTAAGTACTATTACTCTAGAGAACCCTAGCTGATACAAGTGTGGCCTGCCATAGCCTAAAAAATGCTGCGGTGCACAAGTTCTCAACCTGTGGTTTGTGAACAAATTGGCAAACCTCTATATCCAAAATATTTATATTATGACTCATAACAGTAGCAGAATTACAGTTATGAAGCAGTAACAAAAATAATTTTATGGTTGGTGGTTACCACAAGATGAAGAACTGTATTAAAGGGTTGCAGCATTAGGAGGATTGAGCACCACTGGAAAACCCACACTCATGCATAGGCCAACAGGACCAACTGGACTTGGTTGGTTATACAATAAATATTTTTTTCTTTAATATTTATTGGTTATTTTTTCCTTTACATTTCAAATGTTGTTCCCCCTTTCCAGTTTACACTCCACAAAACCCCATCCCATTTCCTCCCCCATACTTTTATGAGGGTGCTGTCCCACCTCCACCCACTCCTACCTCACCGCCCTAGCATCCTCTTATGCTGGGGCATCGAGCCTCCACAGGACCAAGGGCCTCTCTTTTCACTGATGCCGAAAAAGGCAGTCCTCTACTACATGTGCAGCTGCAGCCATGGGTTTCCTGCATGTGTACTTTTTCTTTAGTGGTTTAATCCCTGGGAGCTCTAGGGCGTCTGGTTGGTTGATATTGTTGTTCTTCTTATGGGGTTGCAAACTCCTTCAGCTCTTTCAGTTTTTCCTCTTACTCCTCCATTGAGGTCTCTGTGCTCATTCAGATGGTTGGCTGCAAGCATCTGCATCTCTATTGGTCAGTCTCTGGCAGAGTCTCTCAAGGGACTTCTGTCAGCAATATTGTCTTAAAGAGCAGAAATAAAGTTTGGCAGACATTGGGAAGAATCTAGGAGAAGTTGAAAGGCCGTGTGGAGGTGTCGATATGGTCAAAATACACTATATACATGTACAGAACTCTCAAATAATAAATAAAATATTATATTAAAAAGAGAAATTAAAGGCTGGAGAGATGGTTCAGTGGCTAAGATTGCTTGCTATTTTTGTAGACAATTTGGATTAGGAAACTAGCACCTACACTATGTGACTCATAACTGCCTGTGATTATAGTTCCAGGGGAAAATGACCTGTCTGACACTAATGGGTCCTTTGCAAATAAATAACATGCAGGTTAATACACAGATAAATAATATGTACATAAAATCAGACAAGAAACTCTCATCGAATCTTCCATTTTCTAGTTGGAACCCTGAAGCATCACCACAGTACAATTTCAGATAGTGTGGCCACACCGTGTATTGACTAGACTTCTACAGAGTTCCTTTTTAGACTTGTATATGCCTGGAACAAGATAAAGTCAGTAAACTCAGTATACTGATAAATAACCAGCTTAGAGTATGTATTTTGACTTATTTTTATGTCCTTTTCCTTAGAAAGCTGAACACCCTAATTTCCTTAACAAAGTTGAGTGATAACTAGATATTTTGAAATACCTGTGTACTTAAAATCATGTGTGTATAAATGTGTATGTTTGTGTGTGTATGTATGTTTTGCATTTTGACTAATATTTTCTTTGTGTAAGTCTATTTCTTTCTTTTAGTCTATTTCTTCATCTTAATTGACATTATTACCTTTTTGGAAAGAGTAAGCATTTTCTGTCTATATTTAGATACATTTTTCTAAATTACTCTCCAATTTAAAAGTTTTTCATGTAGCCATCTCTTTATTTAGATTAAATGGTTTTGATTCTATATTATCTTTTTGGTATATCTATAAGTAACACAACTTCTGCAATCCACACAAACTTTTGTAAGTCAATATTTCTTCCCAGAAGTGTGATGATGGAAATATTTATATACTATATAAATTTTATCATTTTTAAATGAGAAAATTACTCCAATTTTCAATCATTCTTGCAGCAATTATTCCAAGTTGTTTTCTTTGTTTTTTGGGGTGATTTATTTCCGAAAATATATTCCTTTGTGCAAAGATGACCAAGAGCATAACTGTTTTCTCTATTCATTGTAATGAAGTTTCACACAGATGAGAACAATAAACTCTCATGCCTGCCTCAATGGCATTTGATGTCTACTTGTGTTTGGTAAAGTCACATCCTGTCTGCCATATAATACTTGAACTAGTAAATTTAAACAGATAAATTCAAGACAAAACAGGTACAAATTTTACATAGATTGTTTTTATAATAATATTTCCTCAGACTAAAAACTTTGTTAAAATTAAATTCAAACTTAACTGAAAAGATTAATAAATGCCAATGTGCTAATTTTTTTAAAAAATTGCAAGTGCTTTTGTTGTTATTTGGCTGGATAGACAATGATAACAGTCCCATGAAAAGCTCACTTTACTGTGTATAAGATATTCAGGGCTCACGGTGTGTTCCAAGGTTACCCATATCTTCACTGGAACTCTAGACTCCAAGGGGAGTGCCTAAGAAAAGAAGCATTAAGCCATTATTTCCTACATTTGCCCATTGTCATCCCCATACTCTTCCAAATATTATGAATTATGACCAGGGTTTTGATAAACGTGAGTTTTCATGGTTTTTCATTCCATTATTATTGTTGATTTTATACTGCCGTGGTTTCTGTACATGTTTGGTGCTAAGGATCCCACCCAGGACATTGTACCTGCTACCCAAGTGTTCTCCTATTGATCCACGTGCTATATATTACATTATTTTTCAAACTGTTCATGTGATTAATATGAAATTCATATTAGGTCATCCAGCTATGTCATTTCAGTCATATAATCACTGAACTAAACTTCTTATGTCATAGAATATAAGTTTGAAATATTCTAATGAGGAGGAGGGAATGTCTTCAGAATTAGAAACTTGAAGGATATAGAAAGATACCAGCAAGCGGCCCAGGAAGGATGCCTCACTGCAGGTGTCTTACTGGTTGGTACAATATCATCAAGCATGTATTTACTGACAGTTTACATGCAGCAACCATCATTGTTTTCCACTACCTTCTCTTGGAAAGTAATGCATTTTAAAAATATTCAAATGATCTATTTATTTCCCAATACATGTTAGAACTTGCTGACATTTGTAAAATTTTCCTATTTTCTGCATATTATTAGTCAGAGAACTGACTTAGTTATGTGGAGCCTGGAATATGGCTGTTTTGCATTAAAAATGTTTCCATTACACAGCTTTATAAATTAAGCATCTGAATCAATATCAACAGCATAATAATACTGTCTTGCTATGTCTATACTAAAACATAGTTAATCTCTCTTTCCTGAAGGAACCGCACTGATGGTATGATAAATAACTTAGACCACCTTTTTAAAAAACAAATTATGGCTTCCTGTTCAAGGCTGAAAGGCAATATTCCAAAAATGGTGTCAAATTACCAGCGTGGCTCAGTGCACTGCTCAACTTTCAGATCATTGTCAAATGAAATTGGTATGGTGTCCGAGCCCATCAAAACCCTAACACAACGATTTCTCCCTGGAGAGAAACACTGTAAGTATTACAGGGCACTTTGAAGGTTTATTGATTGGGAAATAGGAAGCAGGGCTGGATGGGGGCAATGACAGAGATGGAGTGTGTTTCTCAGACAAGGGTAATAAACCTGTTCCTGAGTCAGGGGTCATAGAACTATGGGAACAGCTAATTGTCTGTTCTGCTTGCACTGCTCTATTTGTAACCATTATAAGTATCCGAAAGTCACAAGTAAACTTCTCAAGATGGGACCAGTATATCATTTCTTATATTCTCGATGAGGAAAGTGTAAGGACACCTAAAAGAGGCTAGAGACACTGTACAGAGATAAGGACCTCACAGGAAAGCTTTAGGAGTCTGAAATAACATGAAGACAACCAGCCCAATTGTGAAATCAACACTTTCCAGGTTGTGGTTGTTGTTGTTGTTATTGTTGTTGTTGTTATTTAAAAGAAAACATGAGGGCCAACAAGATGGCTCAGTGAGTGAAAGAGCTAAGCCTGACAAGTTGGCTCCCATTCCTAGGATCCACATGATGGAGGGAGAGAAGTAAAACAGGAATACATTGTCCTCTTATCTCCAGGTTGATGTTGTGATGCTCACCTATGCACACGTGCACGTGCGCGCGCGCGTGCACACACACACACACACACAAACATATGTATATTAAATAAAGTAGTTAATGGAAATTTTTAATATCCTAGAAAATGTTCAAATGTTATTAAGTGACAGTAATTTGAAATTGTTGAAATGAAAAAAAAAAGCAGAAAGAAAGAAAAAGAAAATATCCAATAGGGATAAATAAAGTGACCCAGAATAGACTTCTACCTAATGACTCTGGAAAAGTTTAGGAAATGATGAAAATAGGATTGCAAATCAGAAAAAAAGAGAGGATGAAAAGTACATGTTTTGCTAATTATTTGAACTGTATAGAAAATTGAAGGGGAATTGACAATTAACTTTAATTTATTTTGATGTCTCTATGGTTTAATATAAAAATGTATAAGAGCATATGAAATGTTAATATAGAAACATATATAATCAGAGAGACATAATTTGGCAGAGTAATTTGTGAATTAGTATTTCACAGTGAATACAAATTCAGAAATTACAGAAAAGATAATTAGATAAGGTATGAAATTGGACTATATTATAAATGTTATTATATTTAGTGTTACAAGACCATCTGCAGATCATTAAAAATGTTTAAACAAAAAATATGCTGATCCCAGAATAAAAAGTGACATAGGACAATCAAATTTATAAAATCATGACCCCATTCAATGACCCAACAAATTTTAAGTATGCAACAGTAAGATGCCCATTTATCAACTCTGATATTAGAGTATTAATCACAAGAATTAAATATTGGCTATTAGCCCTGTGTCAAAATCAGGGTTGATGAAGATCTTTCCCCAGTCTTTAGGCTGCCATTTTGCTCTACTGACAGTGTCTTTTGCCTTGCATAAGCTTTTCAATTTTATGAGGTCCCACTTATCAATTATTGATCTTAGAGCCTGAGCCATAGGTGTTCTGTTCAGGAAGCTGTCCCTTGTGCCAATGAGTTTAGGGCTATTCGCCATTTTATGTTCTATTAGATTTAATGCATCTTGTTTTACATTGAGGTCTTTGATTCACTTGGACTTGAGTTTTGTGTAGTGTGATAGATGTGGATCCATTTACGTTATTTTACATGCAGACATCCAGTTAGACCAGCACCATTTGTTCAAGATCTGCTTTCCTTTTTCCACTGAATAGTTTTGCCTTTGTCAAAAAAAAAAAAAAAAAAAAAAAAAAAAAAAAAAAAAAAAAAAAAAGAAAGAAACCTTAGCTTAGTACTTTAAATAAACTCTTCAGTCTCCTGAAGAGCACTTCTGGTAAACAATTTGAGCAGTAAATTTAATACTTTCAAATATTCTGGTCCTGCAATCTCATTCCTAGAGATAGAGATTTTACAAAATCTATATTTTATAAAAAGCAGGAAGGAAATCAACATTCTTACTCTATGTGAGAATAATTGTAAAGAAATTATGTTGCCATCATCCATATGTGGTTAAATAAATTACAGTGTATTTGTATAACTATGTAGGGTATGTTAGAACTTGTGATTCAGCCCAGTGATTGTGGCCTTGTTAGAGGAAGTTGTCACTGTGGATGTGGGCTTTAAGACCCTCATCCTAACTGCCTAGAAGTCAGTATTCTACTAGCAGCCATCAGATGAAGATGTAAAACACTCTGCTCCTCCTGCACCATGTCCGCCTGGATGGTGTCATGCTCCCGCCTTGATCATAATGGACAGAACCTCTGAGCCTGTAAACCAGACCCAATTAAATGTTGTCCTTTATGAGACTTGCCTCGGTCATGGTGTCTATTCACAGCAGTAAAACCTAGGACAGAACTCTGGATACAATCATCTCTGAACAACTATGAGTACTGAAAGACTTAGTGTGAGACAATTTAGTCTCATACATATTGTAGAACTTAAGTCTATAATAAAGTTTACAATATGTCATACCTGGGCTGCACAGAAGCATACAGCTTCCAGAATGCTTGGCATTCTGACAATGCATGGTGTAAGCCACTTAAGGAAATGCTGAGTGTAAATGTGGCTAAACACAGAGGTACAGTAAATGTACAGTCCAAGAGATGACAAAATGCTACACATGTATAGAATTCAGAGTGGGAATAGAATCTGAAGGACTGTAATTCACTTTGGATGCATCTATAAGAAAAGAGTGAGCCTGAAACCCCAGAGCATGCCTGTGTACCAGTGTGAATTCGCAAACAACACACTACAGCACTACAATGCTACCCTTAGTTTTCCGTGATTTATTTTATTTTGTGAACCTCCAACATCCATGTAAAAAGTTGGGTGTGGCCTTGGACCTCTAACTCAGGGTGGTAGAAATAGGAGGTTCTGGAGCCTAGCTCCAGGCTTGGAGAATGTCCCTATATCAAAGAAATGTTGTGGAGAGTCACAACTGAGCTCTCAATAGGCTCCTTGGGCTTCTTTCCAAACGTGGGCCTGTATGCAAACACTCCAACTGACAGACAGGCCCAGGCAAAAGTATGAAAATTTGAACAATGTAAAAGAGAGAAGAGGGGTCCCACCCATTAACTCTCCCAGGATGATCTCTATGAAACACTGCATCAAATAGACAAGTCGCCCTGGCTGTTCCATGGCAGAAAAATGAATCATTCAAGAGGGCTGTGAATTGCATCTCATGAAGACTTTACACAGTTGTGTTGTATTTTACTTCTGGTTTTCCAGAGAAGTTAAGTAAATGATGGAACATGAGAGATTGAGGAAGATTCCTTGTGAACTGTCAGGGCCTGAGTAGGTTTCAAAGAAAGAGCTTAGGAATTTTCCTCTGGGGTACTTTCTAAGACAAGCATGATTTTGAATCATATTGCAGCTTTCCCTCTCAATCCTGCTGGGACAGGAGACTTGAAATTTTTCAGATGTTATTTGTTAGCATCTAGAAATACGGTGTTTTGAGCAGAGCACGTGTGCTGAAACACCACTGGGCAGTGGCTTATTGAGAGGTATGGTTAGGTAGCAGATACTCACTTGAGAGTCTCTCACAGCCCCTGGTTCTATCTGAGATAACATGGATCTAAGAACAATTTCTTGAAGTCTCAAAGCATCTCATAGGAAGCACTTACATTTTTATTCTGTATCCCAAAACCTTCTGGTTAACAAAGGCAAACGAAGCTCCAGACTTCATGCTCAAGGGTGACAAAATCTGGCATTGTTCTTCATAGTCCTGTGTAGATTTTCAGTGTACTTACTAGTGTTGCACCTGGCATTCCATGTAAATATTCTGGTTGTAAGTCAAATACTTCCAGCTCCTCAGGCAAGCCTATAGTTCAGTACTGTATTGGGAGGATGCAGCCCATTGAGGTAAAAATAAAAAGGTGACTGCTTCCGAACTTACTGCTCCATGCTTTCTCTTCCGGGTTCCCTCTGACCCAGGCAGTCAAGGAGCTGTTCAAGTTTGGCACCCTGACATGCTGCCCTGCCCTCACTCACAGCTCCCTTGGTGGGTTGCCACCATGCCAGGCATACACATCCCAATTCTGTGTCAGACTGGTGCATCCTGCCACTACATACTCTCTTGAACTCAATTAAATCACCACATGAAAGAACATACCACACAATAACCTTTGATCCATTGATAAGATATAACTTGCACATCTAAACAACACAAAATCCTGTACACCCATCCCTTAAAAATAGTCATAACCAGCTGTATATATGTGCAGAGAAGAATTTTAACATATGCCGCTATGTTCTCCCAGCTCCTCCTCCTCCTCACCCTGACATTCTGGCTCTCTCTCTCTCTCTCTCTCTCTCTCTCTCTCTCTCTCTCTCTCTCTCTCCCTCCCTCCCTTTTCCTCCTCCTCCTCCTTCTCTTCTTCTTCTTCTTCTTCTTCTTCTTCTTCTTCTTCTTCTTCTTCTTCTTCTTCTTCTTCTTCTTCTCCTTCCTTTCTAAAATCTCTGTTCTTATGCAAATCAAAACAACCCTGAGATTTCACCTCACACCAGTGAGAATGGCTAAGATCAAAAACTCAGGTGACAGCAAATGCTGGCGAGGATGTGGAGAAAGAGGAACACTCCTCCATTGTTGGTGGGATTGCAGACTGGTACAACCATTCTGGAAATCAGTCTGGAGGTTCCTCAGAAAATTGGACATTGAACTGCCTGAGGATCCAGCTATACCTCTCCTGGGCATATACCCAAAAGATGCCCCAACATATAAAAAAGACACGTGCTCCACTATGTTCATCGCAGCCTTATTTATAATAGCCAGAAGCTGGAAAGAACCCAGATGCCCTTCAACAGAGGAATGGATACAGAAAATGTGGTACATCTACACAATGGAATATTACTCAGCTATCAAAAACAATGACTTTATGAAATTCGTAGGCAAATGGTTGGAACTGGAAAATATCATCCTGAGTGAGCTAACCCAATCACAGAAAGACATACATGGTATGCACTCATTGATAAGTGGCTATTAGCCCAAATGCTTGAATTACTCTAGATGCCTAGAACAAATGAAACTCAAGATGGATGATCAAAATGTGAATGCAGATCGCTCTGAGAGACACAGCCAGAATACAGCAAATACAGAGGCGTATGCCAGCAGGAAACCACTGAACTGAGAACAGGACCCCGTTGAAGGAATCAGAGAAAGAACTGGAAGAGCTTGAAGGAGCTCGAGACCCCATATGTACAGCAATGCCAAGCAACTAGAGCTTCCAGGGACTAAGCCACTACCTAAAGACTATACATGGACTGACCCTGGACTCTGACCTCATAGGTAGCAATGAATATCCTAATAAGATCACCAGTGGAAGGGGAAGCCCTGGGTCTTGTTAAGATTGAACCCCCAGTGAACAAGACTGTTGGGGGGAAGCCGGAAATGGACGAAGGTTGGGAAGGCGAACACCCATAAGGAAGGGAGGGGGGAGGGATGTTGCCGGAAACCGGAAAGGGAATAACACTGGAAATGTATATAAGAAATACTCAAGTTAATAATAATAAAAATAAATAAATAAATAAAATCTCTGTTCTTGCCTCACTTCCTTCTTGTCCAATGACAGGCCTCCTTTTATCTTTCTTGCTTTCACCTGCATAATGACATCAATCTACATTAGCCATAGTAACGGTGCTTCCAGGGCTGCCATTGCTCTGTGACTGTTAGAATGGAAATGGCTGCTCCTTGCATTCCTCTGGTCTCTAAACATAAGCCACATTCTTAAAGATAAGAAGCCCATCCTTCCGGGATAGTTTACTCTTGTTGAAATTCTAATGTGTAGGTCCTCACAAGGGTTTCTGAAATATTTTACCTGACTTCATTCATCTATTTCTTCTGGCTTCTTTCTGTAAGAAAACACTACCTCTGTTTGTTCACATCCTCTCTTGCAAATACTTTTACATGTACCATTATAGTAGAGACTTACGAGATGGAATAAATGTTTATAGCTGCCAAGTATTGAAAGGCAACCTAGCATGAATCCAACAAGCTAACATGGTGTGATGATCTTCCAGGGTTCTGGACTGTCACTCACTTGGCTGCCTTGGTTTCTTGTTTTGGTTTGTTTGTTTGGTTGGTTTGGTCTGGTTTTTTGTTTTTGTTTTTGTTTTCTTTTTTCAGTTTAGTTGGGTTACCTCTCAGACATCACTGAACTACCTTTCATGTCATCTTTCATTCCCAGTACTGCCAGTACATCTTGTTCTTCATTATCCGCTCCACTCTTCATCTCTAATTGAAATTTCTAGCTGGCTGATTAAGTGATACAGGGAAACTTGATATGATTCAGACAAAGGCTATTCGTGACAGATGGAATCTTCTTTCTTTCCCGGAAACCAGTTTTAAAAGTTCACACCAACTTTGGTTTATTGACTGAATACATCTAAGGAAAATTTATGTATTGTTTCTTAAAATGATTCATTTTGGAAATTCCCCATTAAACTGTAGAGTGGGAAATCAAAGAGTGTCATCACTAGGCAGGAATAATTAACCATAACCCATGAATGGTGGGACGATTTTATACAGACAATAAAACCAGGTAAGCAATGAACAATTATTTATTTTCATTCTTTTATTTTTGTCTTTTCTCAAAGGAAATATGGAAATATTTTGCGGCAATGGAAAGTTCCACTATTGTTCTCTGAGCGTAACAAACACAACCCCAACAGTCGTGGTGGAACACTAACATAGAGTTAGTTCAAAGTGACGTCGGGAAAAGCACCATTAAGTTTTCATAACTCTGCCACCAAACCAACGCTCCACACATCTGGCGAATGTGAATATTTCAGATGAAGTAGAAAGCCTAAAAAGGAAACTAAAAAAAGTCTGATTGCTCACAGGTGTAGCAACCACACTATTAAAAAAATGTGCAGTTTCAAAGTGCACAGAGTTCTTAGAGATCTGGTCTTCATTACTTTTAAGTCATTAGGAATATTCTGGAAATTCAAAACTTACTCAGATAGTTGAGGAAAAAGCATTCCCTCTGCGAATGAAAAATCTCTATGGAGGCTTTTTTTTTTTTTTTAGAGTTTTACTTTGAAAACCAAATGACTCCCAAGATTTTGCCTTTATGTATGAAATCTGAGTAAGGCAGTGGGCAGTGTTTTATGAAGTTGAGGGTGGTAACTGCATGCATAATATCTACTGATATAGAATTCCTGTGGAAGAAAACACTGGTGCTTGGGTTAATCTTACAAGTGAGGAAGTCATTACGGTCTGAATTCTGTTCTGTATATCTGTAATTTTTTTCTCAATTCCTAACCCTGAGGTCATTAGTAACTGACTAAGAGATACTCACATCAATGCAGCATCAGCATCAATGAGTCTGAAATTCAAGATAATCATTTCTTGTCCTGGTGCGTTTTACCTATGAGAGGAGAGTCTCACACCTGCCCTCTTTGTTGTAGCTTTTGAGATGCACAGATTTGAATTCAAGAAGCTAAGTCCTTTCTACCACCTCATTTTTCTGTGAATCAACATTTCAAAAACAACAAAAAGGAAGAATTCTTCTTTTATCTCTTTAAATACAGACTGCGTGTTTGAATGTCAAATAGAGTGAGCTTTCTATCTGTCAGGGTCTTTCCCCTCATATGCTTGCAACTACTGTGCTGGGACCCAGATGATTCACTTCAGTAATTCCTGATTCTTATTTCCTCTGCACTCACATGTTTGAAAACACTCAGACTTCTACCGTCTCTCAAGGGAAAGCAACTGAAAATGAAAACCATCACTGAATAATCCATAAAGGTTATTTAAGGAATCTTAAAAGATGGGAAAGGAAGATACGAAGTGATTCTGGAATTTCCTGTATAAGGTGAACAGCATACTTATGCTGAAGTCCTGAGTACTTCACTGAATTCTCTCTCTCCATGAAAAATGACTAAATGACTGACTTAGAAAGCCAGCGTGTGTTGAATGTTCTTTTTGCCTTTCAAATAGCTTCAGGGAATTTGATTTTGAAATACAAGATACACGTTTACATAACTCTACTTTGCGACTTCATTATGATTTGTTATAAGGAGGCAATAACACATTTCCCACATTTAAATCATTTTGTCATGAAGAAAATATCTTGTATTAAACATTTGATCCCATGTTAAGACTCATTTGATTTGATGATGATGGGAGGTTTGTGTATTGTTTTATATATGTATATTTCTTCCTTCTTTCCTTCTTTCTGATCAGTTTCCCTTCCTTTCTTTCCCCCTAGTTCCCCTCTGCTGACCCATCCAGTTTACCTCTATTCCTCTTTAGAAAAGGGTAGGCTTCCCATGGACATCAATCAGCCATGCCAGTTGACCAGTAAGACCATCCCTCTTTTTGAGGCTGGATGAGGCAGCCTAGTAAGAAAAAAAGTTCCCTAGAGCAGGCAAAAGAGTCAGAAACAGCCCCTCCTCCCACTGTTAGGAGCCCCACAAGAAGATTAAGCTACACAGTATTAACATATATTCAGAGGGTCTACATCAACCTAGATAGGCTCCCCAGGTCTTGGTTCAGTCTCTGTGATTCCCTATGAGACTAGGTTAGTTGATTCTCTGTGATTTCATGTTCTTAACCCTCTGCCTCCACTTTTCTATAGGACTCCCCAAGCTCAGTCTACTGTTTGGCTGTAGGTCTCTGCATCTGTTGCTGTAGGTCAGTTGCTGGGTAAAGCTTCTCTGATGACAATTGGGCTAGGCACTAATCTATCAGTATAGCCAAGCATCATAAGACTCATTTTCTATCCTGTCTCTAGGCTATCTAGCCTCTCAGTTCTGGACCTCCAGGCAGTATCATGGGTGAGCTCTCTCATTGTTCTCAAGCTAGAACAGTCTTTGGTTGGACACTCATACACTTTCTATACTACTGTTACCCTAGCAAATCTTGTAAGCAGGATTAATTATAGATTACAGGTTTTGTGTCTGGGTTGGTTTTCCAATTGCTCCAGTAGACATCTTGTCTGACTGAAGGAGATGGCTAGTTTAAGCTCTGTGTTTCCCACTGCTATGAGTTTCAGGGTCACCCTCATAGATTCTTGGGAGTTTCTATTGGACTAGATTTTCAGCTTGTCCTGGAGATGACCCTTAATTCCAGTTGTCTCCCATAGTACTCTCTTCCTCCATCCTCCCCCAAGGAGACTTCTGTTTGATGTACCTCATCTCCCCTCTACCTGTGATGTCTATTCTATTTTCCCTTCCAGGGAGAATCATACATTCTGCCTTGAGCCCTCCTTGTTAATTAGATTCTTTGGGTCCGTGCATTTTACCGTGGTTGTTTTTTACTTTACAGCTAATATCAATCTATAAATAAATATATACCAGGCTTGTTTTTCTGCGTCTGTTACCTCACTCAGGATGATCTTTCTAGTTCTATCCATTTGCTGACTAATTTCATGATGTCATTGTTTTTAACAGCTGACATGCAAATGTACTACATTTTCCAGATCTATTCTTTGGTTGAGGGACATTTAGGTTGTTTCCAGTTTTGGGCTATTTCAATAAAGCTGCTATGAACATAGTTGAGCAGTTGTCCTTGTAGAAGGATCCAGTGTGCTCTGGGTATATGGCCAGGATTGAGTATAGATGGGTCTTCCAATTTTCTATTCCCAACTTTCTGGGAAACCACTATATTGATTTCCAAAGTGGCTACAGTAGTTTGCCCTTCCACCAGCAATGGGGAGTGTTACTCTTGCTCCACAGCTTTGCCAGCGATGTCACTTGTATTTTTGATCTTAGTTACTCTGACAGTCGTAAGATGGAATCTCAGAGTTGTTTTGATTTGCATTTCCCTGACAGCACATAGATGGAAGATTTTTGAATTGGCTATGAGTTCCAACAGTATAATTGCATGTTATCCCTGGATCATTCAAATTCAGATAAATGATTTTTATTTTTGTAAATAATGAAGTGTATTGATGAGCACACCTGGGTAAAAAGCCAGTCACGGGGACAGCTGTGGGACAGCCGGGTTACTTCCTACACTAATGCAATTGCAGGGCTATGAGATGATATTTTTTAGCTTGGGCTGTCTGAGTGTTAGAGTCTGGAAGCTGGAATGACCTAGTGTCTACCAGAACAAGGCTATCCAGGAAGTACAGCATACACATATCCAGTTCTTCCATACTATTTTACCTTTGTCACTTTGCAAGATCTGATGCAGTAGGCAGGTGTGCTCAAGCCAAATAACTATGCAGACGGATGTGTCTAAAGTTCTTCTTCTTATTATAGTTTCTCCCCTATTTGCAATATATTGGTATCCTATTCACCACCATTACCTTCTTATCTTCTTCCTTCTATTTCTCCTAGCCCTCTTCTTCCCTTTAGCATGCTTCCTATTCTCCCATCCTGCATGTATATGTGTATGTAAGTGTCGATGTGTGTGTGCATGTTTGAGTGTGTATGTTCAGGTGTGTGTATATGTATGAGCATGTTTGCATGTGTATATATTTGTGTGTATATAAGTGTGTGTATGTGCATGTGTGTGCGCATGTTTGTGGCTATGTATTGTGTGTATTCTATGTGTGTGTTGGGATTGTGTAGATGGACACTGCAGCTTTATGTTCGTGTTTATACAATGGCGTTAGTTCCACAGGAAGATTTACACCCTCCCCCACCAATATTCTAATCCATAAGCTGCCTACTCTTCCACCTCTACAGTCACATTTCTTAGATTGTCATGGGAACATTACCTATGTTACAGAATTTATGGAGATTAAATATAAACAAATTTGTTCATAACTTATGAAGACTGTTGCATTGTTATATTGCAGTCTTAACATCTTTGAAATTATTTTCTGAATGCTTTTTATATCAACCCCATGTTTCTAGGGGTATTTTTCCATATATGTATTTTTTATTCATTTAAAGACAAGTTTTCTTTGGAAAATTATAGCTATTGACAAGCATTCTTGCAAACAAACACACACTATACTTTATTTCTATAAGATTATAGTGCTAGAATTAAGAACTTTGCCTCCCCTCTCCTGAGAGACACAGCCAGAATACAGCAAATACATAGGTGAATGCCAGAAGCAAACCACTGAACTGAGAACAGGACCCCCATTGAAGGAATCAGAGAAAGAACTGGAAGAGCTTGAAGGGCTTGAGACCCCACATGAACAACAATGCCAACCAACCAGAGCTTCCAGGGACTAAGCCACTACCTACAGACTATACATGGCTCCAACCTCATAGGTAGCAATGAATAGCCTAGTAAGAGCACCAGTGGAAGGGGAAGCCCTTGGTCCTGCCAAGACTGAACCCCCAGTGAACGGGATTGTTGGGGGGAGGGCAGTAATGGGGGAGGATGGGGAGGAGAACACCCATATAGATGGGGAGGGGGAGGGATTAGGGGAATGTTGGCCTGGAAACCGGGAAAGGGAATAACAATTGAAATGTAAATAAGAAATACCCAATATAATAAAGATGGAGAAAAATAAAAGAATTTTGCCTCCCAAGAGATGAATTCAACTTTGTGTGAATCTCACTGTAATTCTAAAAATAATCAAAAGACATTAAAACTTTACTAGAATAACTGAATTACTATCTCACTTTTAGCATACTACATTTTCTGAAAAAAAATTTTTACAGGTAACTGAAATTAAGTTATTATTCTTCAGACCTGTTCAAAGATACAATACTTACAGCTGTAAAAAAAAAGTTTAGTCCATATTTGTTGAATGCTTATACACAAAAAAACACTTAGAAATCTATCAAATATGTGTCAGCCCTAAGTATTGGTTTGACAAAAGTTTGATGAATTATTTAAAGCATTTTGACATGTTTTTTTGATAATGTAGCCATAGTGTTTTGAATACCTAGCAGCCACATAAACATGGTGGTGATAAATTAAGTATGACTTCTAGGAAGGACTAATGGACAAGTGGGACTCATGTGAAATAGAGCAGTAAGAGCTAAGTTGTGAGATAAAAGTTTAAAAAAAATCATTCCTGTCTTAGTGCCGTGCTAGTGAAGAAGGCTCCTGGTGGCCGATGATCTTCCTATATTTATAGGTAAAAAGTTAACTTCCAAACACTCTTTTTTGAAGTAGTTTATACCAAAGCCATAAGCGACTTGGGTGTCTCACCTGAGAACTGGTGGTGTTCACAAGGTCCTTTCCTGTCCCAGGTGTTGTCTGCCCAGGAAGGAGAAATACACAGCCCTGCTTACCCCATCCTCTTTCCTGTCAGAGCCTTGTGCTTCTTTCCAAACTCTCCTTTTCAACACTTTCCACATTTAATGATAGCTTAGAGAAAACAGCCACAGAACACAAGGTTCTTCATTGGATTTCAGTGTTCCTGGAGATGGGAGTCCCTGCAATCCTTGCCCCGTGGATTCCTTGTTTCCCAAAACCTTGCTTTCAGAAACCTCCAGCTGCTGTGCTTAGTCTCAGTTGGTGGCTTAAATTCCAAGCTACTTCTAATTGTGGGCAGCAGACAACTGAAGATAAACATTTATTTTTCAGTGGTAAATGTACAAATTTTGTACATCAAAGTGGGAAGCTAAAAGAATGTTTTGGGGACCTGTATGATCACTCAGAGGGTGAAGACGCTTACAGCCCTGCCTGATGACCTGAGATTGCTCTCCATAACCCACAAGGCATGGATACTAGTCACTCTAATGACTCTGGACTTGGAAAAATGCTTTTTCCTTGGCCATTTCAGTTTCCCCACAATAGGACTCTTTCCACAGGTGTAACATTCAGACCTTCTGACACAGAAACAGAAGACCTCACCTCAGCTCCAGCTGAAAATGGTCTTAAATCCATAGGCTGAATCTTGGGCTCCCAGTGTGCTAACCTGGAACCAGACCTATGGAAGCACAGGGTTGGCAGTCATCAAGTTGTGGTGCTCAACTGGTCTTCAGAGCTGCCATCAGATTATTGCTTTTTCAATAAGCCAAACATTTTATCTCATCTCTGGTGCTCCCCACTAGATATTAAAAATTGTCACAGTTCTCAACACTACTGCTCTAGTGTTGCCAGTCATTATTGGAAGAAGTCCCCTAAGCCACAGTGGGCTTTGAATCTGGAACTCTCAAAAGCTTCCTGCTGTGCAACTTGTATTGATAGCTGCATTTCCTCAGTCTAGACAGAGGCACTAAAATATCACTCCATGCACAGATCATCTTCATTTACAAGCAGATTGAGACTAGTTATATATGTGTCTGTGATTATATATAATATATAATATATATATATTGACCTAAATATCTTATGCTGTATGTCTTACTATATTAATGATTGCATTTCTTGGAATTCCTCTGTCCTTCCTTTAGTGTCTGTAAACAGGTTCAAAAATTTCTCTTTACTCTCAGTCTTCTTCAGCTGTATTTTTGATCATTTCCCATTATAACCAACCATTTCCTCCCTAATTATCAAATATTGCACACTTTTAGAATGTTAGAAACCAAAAACTGAAATATAATGAAAATTAATGCCATTAATAGTCAGACGCCAAGACAATGTCCTTGTCATCATTGAGCAACAAGATAATAAGCTAATATCATTATTTAAAAAATGAACTTTCTACACACCTCACTTTGATGCCATTTTCTTATCCTTTTGCTTATGAACCTAGCCTTTAACAACTGAGACATCTGTACAGCCCAGATCTTGTTTTCTTAACTTGTTACTTAGTTCCTGTTATCCATGTTTAGCTTTTCATTTTAGAAAAGATACTTACTAGTTCCCTTTGTGTCTAAAAGCACATTGAGGTGCTGTAGTGTGATAGCGTACACACCATCATGTCTTCTTAGATGGACTCTTCCAAGCCATCACCTTCTGACATAATTTCACTAAAGTGTCTCAGATATTACTGGTTAATAATTTTCTTCTATTTCTTCAGTGTGTCCTGTATAATTTCTTCTAAGTTTTAGACCTTAGACTTTTTTTCCATCTAACATGCTTATAGTAAGTTGTAAATTCTTAATGATTTCTTTTAAATTTGTTCTTTTCTATCCCTCCTCTTTTCCTAACAGCACATGCAGCAGGGGTAGCACTTTTGTCTTCCCCCATTCCCAAATGATTTTTCTTTTAGGCAGATTAGAGTATATCTCTCTTTCACTGATTGATATTTAAACATTTCCAAGTCTTAATTAAGAGATATAAAATGCCCAATCTGGACAGAGCTGATGTTTACTGGACTTGTCCATATTTTAAATAAAGCAATGCATACAGCTATGGTTCTTGTTAAAGGTACCTTTCTCTTTTAACCTTTGAACATCTGCATCTAACACTTAGCCTTGTAGAAGGAATGTTATAACTTGTATCCACAATCTTCCCCAAAGTTACATGAATTAAAGACTTGAACCCTACCACAGCAGTATAATGTGAAAGGCTTTAAGATATAAGGGATATTGGAAAACTCCAGACCACTTATGGTGCGTGCCCTAGAGAGGAGTCTGTGGGGAACAGATAGGAGTCTTTACTTTTTTCTTTGCTTCCTGCCTATTTTAGCAAAGCTCTTGCTGCTACACACTTCCCAGTACAACCTTCCATCCCATCACAGGACCAACAGATGCTGGTGTAGCCAAGTGATCCCGAACCCGAATCTGTAAGACAGTCAACCAAAATGAAACTTTTCTAAGGTTGATAGTGTCAGGAATTCTGTTACTTTTGCAGGATGCTGGCTCATGCAGAGAGCTTCACAGATATATAATTGTCATGTTGAAAGTGAATTGGCTCATACCTGTCAGTAATTTTTATCAGAACTTGAATTCCATTTCAGCATGTATCTATTCATTGGTCTGTCTAGACAGATATCAGTATACATACAGGTGGAAAGATAAAGGCACATATGGATTTATAGAGGCATATGAGAAACGGTGAACGGGAAGCGGCTGACAGTGCTGAAGGTATGTAGATCTGACAGGCATGCTGGCCTGCTGTTCCTCGGAATTCGGAAGCACAGGGTACCGTGCAGTGTTAGCTCCTCTTCTCTTTAGAGCTGAAATAACAACTCAGTATGTGAGTTGCTTACCTTTATATGCACATATATGAGAGCTTTGGCTGCTTACACAGCTGTTGTGAAGTTAGGCACTAATTATAAGTGTGACTGTGATGTGCTAAAATATCCCTTATCAACATAAAAGGCCCGTGTTGAAGCTTGACTAATAGTTGTAACCTAAACCAACCATCTTTCTCTGTTAGTGCATTCTGGCCCCAAGGTAGGTACACTGCCCTCCCTTATGTTTATTCTGGATCTTGCTTTAAGGTATATCCGTTTTTTACATTGTCTTAATTTCTTTCGTATTCCTTCAGTAAAACACTTGAGATGAAGTTTTCTTAGATCCTAGTATTCAGGAGTGTGCTACAAGATTCTGGTAGAGCTTATTGTAGGTCATCGCACATTCAGTGGCATCACGTGGTGTGTGTGTGTGTGTGTGTGTGTGTGTGTGTGTGTGTGTGTGTGTGTGTGTGTGTGTGTGTGTGTGTTGGGGACCGGACATCTGAACTAAGCAAAGGTAGAGCCCTGCCCTGAGCAGATTCCTGAGAAGGGCTTGATCTTTTCAAAGAACTTGTCCCAGGTAGACAGTTGCCTCAGTGTCTAAGGAGAAAATCTTGCAGTTTAATGATTCACCTTATGTCCTTGGGCACTTCCCAGTACCCCCCCCCCCCCCTCCCTAAGCTTCAGTTCCTGCTTCAATTCCTGCTTCAGAGCTTTAAACGCTGTACATTCCTCTCAATAAACGAGACCTTGACAAGAGAACCTTGCTTGGTCTCCTTCTTTTTTCCCCTTGACCCTCAGGTGGCGCCTCTTGGGACCCTGAATAACTGGACCTGATGGACGGGTGATGGAAAGAGAGAGAGAGAGAGAGAGAGAAGAGAGAGAGAGAGAGAGAGAGAGAGAGAGAGAGAGGAAGCATTTACTTCACTTGCTCACTTGAGACATGGATGTCACCTTGCTTGGCCCCTACCAATCTTCCCAATAATCAATCCAGCCCTGTAAGGGAGACTGTGTTTAGTAAAATTTAACTCATTTACGATAGGAAAGCATTCTGACCTCTTTAAGAGCTTGTGAGCTTGTTGTAGGGCTGGAATGATGACTCTGAAGATAAGAATTCTTCCTCTTCTTCCAAACTATGCTATTCACATCTTAGTACCAATCCCAGGCACATTGCAACTGCCTGCAATTTGAGCTCTTGTCTCCATGGGCTTCTTCTGGTCTCCATGGGCATCTATACATGTGTGTCTATGCAAATACACAAATACATATGAATTAAAAAAATCATTGGAAACCCCTCTTTATCTTTCCCTCTCCATCCCTCCTCCCCCTTCTCTTTACCCCCTTCTTCTCCTCCCACCTTCTTTCAGTTGCCCTGGTCTCACTGTGGAGCCCAATCAGGCCTAGAGCTCACAGGAGTCTATGTCTCTGTCACTCAGGTTCAGGTATTAAAGGCTTGAGCCATCCTGCCTGTTATAATTGTTTCATACGGACCTTACCAACTCCTTACAATTACCCTGGGGAACTGTGTAAAAGTAGGAGGTTTTGCACGTAGCATCCCATTGAGCTACTTGATTGATACCTCCCATGGCATTAATGTGAAAGGCAGCAATGGTTTTGATTTATTCATGTTTTCTTTTTCTTTCTTAAAATAACTAGCAGAGTTGTTGACACATTACAGATGCAGAGCTAGGAATGTAAATTTTGTTTTTAGAGTAATACCAGGGAGCAATAAAATTATTAGTAAAAATCAATAAGAACCTATGGCCTTTTTTGTTTATCTGGCCTTTCCCTGTTCAAAAGTTTAATCAAAGAATTAGGTTTGCACACAAATAAGGAGCGGTGGATTTGTTATGAAAACAAATAAATTCAGACCACGGTGGTGTAAACTTTAAACTTTCAAACTGAAAACTCTGCAAGCCACTAGTAAGTAACATTATTTTGTTTTATGGTGCACAGCACAGCATTGTATAAAACACCGCAAGCTCCGATGTATTTACCTGACAGCTGGCTATGGTCACTCAGGGGCCTATAACTCCAGATTCATAATACATATTAATAGTTCAGCACTTATACTTCTCAGAAGTAAAGGTAGCTCATAATTATCTTTTATTCTTTTGTTTCATTAAAAAAGTAGATTTCCTCAAAATGTCAGATTATGTTCTATGTTGATGGGTAACAAAGTTTCATGCATTTTTTAGGCATTTGTTTCACAATACACATGAGAATCTGCTCAGATGCACTGGGGTGTGCTGTGGTCTGGCTTCACCTCCCATTTCTCTGTTTGCTTATTTCATAACATTGAGAAAGATTTTAGGTTGCATAGAAAACACACTGTTATAATAGTCTAATGATGGCCTTGCCCATATCAAAGCAGCTGTGAAAAAGTATATTTGAGACTTCTTTTTCTCTTGATATAAATGCATTGTTGTCATAAAATTGATGGGGTCAGGAGATTGGTTTTATAACCACAAATATTTGCCAGGATAAGTAAACGTTTCAGAATCTCCTGAAAATAAAATAGAGTAATAAAAAGGCCTGAATATTTCTCTGATCATTGAGATTCTCAGTTAAATCAGACAGGGCTTGGCTGATAGAATAAACTTCAGTTACCAGAGTGGAGAAGTAAGTGGGCATTCAAATATCAAAAAACAATTCACAGATTTCAAGGCAAATGTAGAAGGAAGGACTAAGCTGTTGGCAAGCAGAAGACAATAGGACACAGAGAAGTAATGGGGCACTGGGGAGGGGCATGTGACTAGGTGAGGCCAGTGACAACGCATTCAGCATTTTCCAGCTGTGCAAAGGAAAGCATCAGTAGTTTGTTGATGATATAATATAGCTCATACAATATACAAATAAAGAAAACGGTTTTCCTGGAAGTCTGAAAACTGTGGACTCATTACTGAGCTGAGTCTTGGTCCCTAGAAGACGAGGGCACACATGGTGTGATGGTTCGCATATGCTTGGCCCAGGGAATGGCATTATTAGAAGGTGTGGCCTTGTTGGAGGACGTGTGTCACCGTGGGCTTGGAGATCCTCCTCCTGGCTGCTGGAGATGCTCAGTCTGTTCCAGGCTTCCTTCAGGTAAAGATGTAGAACTCAGCTCCTCCTGCACCAGGCCTGCCTGGATGCTGCCAGGCTGCCATGCTTCTGCCTTGATGGTAATGGACTGAACCTCTGAACCTGTAAGCCATTCCCAGTTAAATGTCCTTTATAAAACTTACATTGATCATGGTGTGTGTTCACAATAAGACCCTCTAACTAAGACACAGGGTTTTAAAGGTGTAGGAAGGAAGTAACGAGAGCATGGTGGCAGGAAATAAGACAAGGCGTGGAGTGCCTCCGAGGGGCTTTGGCTCATGCCTCTGCTGTAAAAGTGTTTAAAGGGAATTTATGCTGGCCATAGTCTGAAGGCCACTGTTCTACACAGCAGAGATTAATCTGCAGGCCACCGGTCTACTCAATGGAGATTAATCTGAGATTTCTTTTAAATAGAGAGTTATGTTCTCAGATAGCAGACTCAAACAGTTAGATTGTCTTAAAGTGAATTTTTCTTGATTGAAGGCTCTAATTTTTGTTGGCAAGACAGTTTGATACAATGGATTTTCAGGCTGTAAGAAATAGAATTTTAGGTGAATTTTTCATTATGTATTTATCCACTTTACATCGCAATATCAGCACCCCTCTCCTTTCAGTACCACCTCACACAGATCCTCCACCCATTCCCTTCTCTCACTATGTGCATCCTACTGATTCATGAGCATGGGAGATACAGATACAGATCAGGATGGTTGCAGCTAACCATTGGACTGAACAAGGGGACTCCAATGGAGGTGTTAGAGAAAACACTGATGGAGCTGAACGGGTTTGCAACACCATAGGATGAACAACAATATCAACCAACCAGATCCCACCAGAGCTCCCATAGACTAAACCACCAGACAATGAGTACATATGATGGGGCCCATGATTTTAGCCACATATATAGCAGAGGATGGCATTGTCCAGCATTAGTAGGAGGAAAAGCCCTTGGTTCTGTGAAGGCTCGTTTCCCCAATGTAGGGTAATGTCAGGGCATTTAGGTGGGAGTGGAAGCATCCTCATAGAAGCAGGAAGAAGGGGAGGGGTAAGGGAAAGGTGGGAAAAGGGATAACATTTGAAATCTAAATACATAAAATATTCAAGAAAAATAAAATTTAAAAAAAGGGGGAGAGTGAGCCACAGGACCAGAACTATATAGACTCTTTTGAGAAATACTGATGAAGCCACACTACTGGATAGGCAAACACCACTGAATAACTTCACAGTACTAAGTAACATGGAATAGTTCAGTGTTGTCTGGATTGTATACAATTAAAAATTATATAAGATAATAAAGTAATTTGGAATAGCCCACTGAGTTTATACTTGACCCTCCAACGTTTATACCTTGGGTGAAGCTTAAAAAGAGACAATAGACAAAAATCTAATATGGTTGCTTGGTTTATCAAAATCACTGGAACTTTTCAAAATCTTCGTCTCTTCTCTTCTTCTTCTTCTTCTTCTTCTTCTTCTTCTTCTTCTTCTTCTTCTTCTTCTTCTTCTTCTTCTTCTTCTTCTCTCTCTCTCTCTCTCTCTCTCTCTCTCTCTCTCTCTCTCTCTCTCTCTCATCAGAATGATTTGAGAAAGCCAGCTCTCTTCTTCCACCTAGATCGAAGTCTGGCTTGGAAGCAAGCTCCTTTACCCACTGAGCCATCATGCTGAATCTAAGTATTTGGGTTTTGCTTTCTTTTTAATGAAGTCACTTCACAAGTAATACAGTTTTGTTTTATTCTTTAATAAATGTATTCATCATCATTTTAGATTAGATGACATGATTTTACTATGTGCAATTTACATTGGTTGACAGTTAAGACTTACTGGTATGGTGGAATTTATTGATTTCCCCTGATGTACATATTGAATGGTATACTTCCTGCTAAATTTGACATAAACCCACTTCTACTTGTCATTGCTGCTACTGTATTCTTTGAAAATGTATGCTTATCAAATTTTATCTTGACATGTTTTGATACTCAATTTTAGTATTTAGGTTGTATAATCTTAGGTTAACATGTCAGTATGATCGTGATATATGACAGCAAAATGCTTTTAAATAAAGTGTATGTTACCACTTCATAGGAAAATATGTGATCTATTAGTTATATAATTAGTCAACTAGTTATCTATTGAGAAAAAGTCTCCAATTGACGATCCATTTTTTATTAAGGCTACATGACAAACTGTTAATTGACACTGATGGAATTTAACTGAACTAATAATATTCTGGTCTGTTTTAGTGTAAACTGATTCCCAGTGATCCTTCCCATACTTAAAGGACTATGTAAGGTGAATGCTTTGAGTGTTGTTTATTACATAATCCCTATAATGGGAACATACATAGAAGTTCTTTGTAATGGTCACTTTGCATGTCTTAATCAGAAAGGGACATCTACACAAACACAAAGGCAAAAACAGTAAAACAATGACATGATTATTCCAGAAAATCTGTTCCCAAAGTAACAATGTCTTTGATATGTGTTCTAATAAAAGACTAACAAAATTAAAATCATTATCTAATGTAATACCATTTAAAATATATCCCATATTTTCACAGCAAAGAGTAAACTTCTGCTTACAAAGAAAGGAATTGCTATTCAGATCGGAGAGTGTAATTCTTTGTACACTGGGTGTAGAGAGGTAAAACACCCAACATGCACATGAAGCACACACAGAAAAGGGTCCTGAGAGCAGAGAGATTCCCTGAAATTTGAGTGTTGCTGTGGCCCCACACTGCTTTTACTTCCTCACTGTTCCATGAACAGTGTTTTATCAGCATCCTCTGAGGTAAGGTCACAAAGTCAATTGATTCATTTTTTCTTCTTGTGTAGGACCCGATCAGCCCTACATCCTGGAGGTTCCACTCATGAAAACACAAAGACAGAGAGCAATGCAATCAAGCAAGAAGTCTAATGGTGCTGTGCACTGGGGTGGCCCTGTAATAAGGACAGAGGTGACCCCGAAGAGCAAAAAACACACACTTTTTATACACTAGTGGAGCAGCGTGAGTTTGTCCTTGATGATGCACATTCTTTGGACAGTGTACAAAGTCCAAGCCACCTCTTGCTTCCCTAAGGCAGCCTTTGTCCTTAAATTAAATTTGAATCTTACACTTGTTTAAAAAATGATTTTTCTTTTTAACTATGGTGTGTGTGTGTGTGTGTGTGTGTGTGTGTGAGAGAGAGGAGAGGGAGGGAGGAGGAGGAGGAGGAGGGAGAGGAGGGAGGGAGGAGAGAGAGAGAGAGAGAGAGCGCACAGGCAATATATTTCAAGTGTTCACAGAGGCCAGAATATCTTAAGCCTCTGACACTGGAGTGACAGGGTTGAGGTACTTCCCTGTGAATATTGGTTCCCAAATTAGGTCGTTTTGGAGACAGAAGTGTTCTTAGCTGCTAAGGATCTCTCCAAATCTTGGTTAATGGCTTATCCCATTGGGTGAGTCTTGTAACCAGGATTACTTAGAATATAGCAAATTATCTTACTTTCTGTACTGGTGCCACCCATCAGATCCACATTCAGATGGCCACAGTCTTAACTGCCTTTCTTATCATTTCATCTGCATGTTCTGTTGCGCTCACTCTCGGCTTACACTAACTCTTCAGTGGAAACTACTGCAGACTCCGACTTGTATTACATCAGATTCAAACCCTGCCTGGTATTCAAGGCTCGAAGTGTACATTCTACGCTACGTTAGCATTAATCTTGCTTTGTTCTGACTCATGGGTCTGTAGCCACCATTGGTTCCTCCTCGTCTCCCATGATTAGGATTTGCATTTCATGACTATATCCTACACCGTTTATGTATCTAATATTCTTTTAGAGCCATCGATAGTGCCCCTGATCATTGTGAGGTATATTCCTTCCTTTTCTTTTGTCTATTGTACAGCAGCATGTCAGTCCATTTGAATAAATGACCCTTTAACAACATGCTGTTACTTTGGCCAATGACTTCATGTGTGCTTTTACATTTCTGAGCTTGGTTTGTATACTAGTGAGTTTGGGGGGTATACGCTTTATTTTCCTTTATTCATATTTACATTTTTCATAATGTTAAGAAGATGATATATGCTCAAAATCCTTGTTTAAATAGTTGCCCACCACCAGGCTGTGTCTGTCATTAGCTGACAAGATGAAGTTTGAAGGAGCCAGCCGAATGTCTGGCTATTAACTAGTTCAGAGCTAGCGCAGATAGAAGCCATCATCCCATGTCAGGTGACTATAACTGAAAAAAGGATTGCCAAATATTTAAATTCTTCTTTATGGATTTTCATGATCTTTTCTTTTGCTTTCAAAATATTTATCATGCATCTGAGAATAGCATCATTTTATGGACTTAAAAATTGTCACTCATGGTTCAATGTAACCATCTTGGCATCTTATTTTACATTTAAATGGTTTCCTACAAATTCACACTTCTTTTGTTAAAACTGCATTCTTCATATGCAGTAGAGATAGGAGAATTGGTAGGGAAATGCAAGCGAGTAAGCCTATTAAAACAATAGTATGTCTCATTAAAACAAACAATCGTATAGCACATTAAACTAAAGATACTTACTAGTTTCTAAATACGATCTTATTTCCTTAGTTATGTGACATGCATATTAATAATAGGATAGATAATAATGAGTTTCATCCTGAAGATGATACCATATCAGACCATAATTTTTCTAGTTAGCTTTCAAAACATCACTTTAAAAAATTCTGTAGGCAAAATATATGCTTCATAATTTCTATTAGGAAATTTCTTTTCATCATTTCTTCAATTTTAATAAAAATCAAATTAACAAAGATTTCTTTTTATAGTCATTGTGTTCTCTGGTTTTATTCTTACTTCTCTGAGATTTGCCTTCTCACCAACTGGGAGCAGCGCATTGATCTCTCTTACCCCCAGCTGTTTTATTTTACTTGGGTAATAGCTGCTTCTTAATATATTTTTTCCATCTATCTTCCGGGGATACTTGAGTGTCTGTGAAGGCGAGAGCACTTGATTTCCCATAGCTTCCAGACTGTTTATTCTCTTCCCACACACTGCATCCGATCACTCCTGACTTCACACACCCACTGTTAGCCCTGTGTTCATGAGATACTTCCGGAAGTCGCATACATTCCATTCTCCTATCCTTCTTTCTTTAGCTCATTTCCTAAGAAACACCTTCTTTGCTCTATAATTTTTCCCGGTTAAAGACATGACAATTTTCTCTTCTAATTAGAGATTCATTCAGTTCTACTTTTGAAAACATAAAATGAAATCCTATGTCTCGTGGGATAACTTTTTTCAACTATGTCACAGAAAATGACAAGATTGGGATCTGTATTCAGACTCTAACTGCACGTCCATCCTCTTCTTGTAATGGGTATTTGGCTTTTCAAACAGGGTTACTTATGGTTTTTCTTGGTATTGGTGTTTTGTGTTTATTGAGGTGGAAACAGACACTGCTCTCTTCTCTGTAGATGCTTTAAAAGCTGAAATTCCAGTAAGACTGTTTGTTATCCGAAGAGATTTGAGTTTGTGCACACGGTAGATGGAGGCCGCCTTGGTAAGTCCTATTACCAGACGCTTGCTTTGCACAGTGTCGACTGGGAAAGCTGCAAACAGTGGTGCAGGCAGATTCTGAGGCTCTGCTGCTTTCAGTGAAGAATGTTGAGTGATTCCTGCTGTTTTAAGCTGGCTCTTCCTCTGGAAGAGGGGGCGGGTCAAAGCTATGGGTGTCAGTTTTTCATCTTTGGTAGTGATTCAAGAATGTAAAAGAAAAAGAAGCCCTGGCCCTCTACCAGCTCCGGTCAAGCTGAGAAGCTCCTTCTGGATCCATTCCTTTTCATACATTCGTACCCGCTTTCCAATTGCTATTTTCCAGGGCAGACACATTGCAAAAACATCAACTTTTATCTCATTAAATGCTAAACTAAACAAATTTTCTTCTAAGCTCCCAGGCTGAAGATCAATCCTGCGACTCAAACCAGTTTTCAAAACACTTGTTTCCTGCTCATGGATCCCTGTGCCCTTTCTTCCTGGGAACCCTGGTGTGACTTCCAGGACAAACTAAGGTCTTCGCTCCATGTATAACTGCAATTTACCACTCTTTGTGGTTGTTTGTGTCTTATTGCTACGGTCATTGGGAAAGACCCACCACCACCCCCTTTTGGAAAAGGCAAATATAACAGCATTTTGAGGAATCGACCTCTTCAAGATGTATAGAAAAGCTTGATTTCCAGCAGGAGTTAGAAAATAATAAGAAAAGCAGTGTCTTCGGGGCTTAGTCAATAAAATGAAGCTCCTTTTTCTTGTTATTTTAAGATCAAATATTTTCAGTTGACTTTTTTTAAAGTGTGGAGTACTTTTAAAAGAATAACTTTATCTCCAGCAAGACAGCTTCTTCTCTAAAACTACCCAGAAATTGTGTATTACCTATAATGCCGGTCACAAAATTACTGTTGTGGGCTGCCATTGATTATGTTACTAAGTCCATGTAAAACAATGCCTTTAAATGTTTTCAAATACAATCTCAACTCTCAACAATGGATTACCCGCCATCTTAGTTCATTTGAACTGCTGCAGCATGACACTAGAAATACTCCATATACAACAGAGATGTGTTTTTTGCAACTATGGAGGTTAGGTAATCTGAGGCAACGAATGCCCATCTATTTAGATTCTGACAAGGGCCTCATACCATGCACATCGTGATAGAAGATCCTGGTGAACAGAACAATTACATCTTCAGACATGGGGTCAAAGAGCGGGAAGGGCCATTCTTATTTTGCATAATTATTCTCTTATGAGAAATAATGAGAGTCCCATGAAAATCATATTGATGTTTCCCATGGACAGAGTGTCTCTGTGGCCTTAGTACCTGCCACTAAGCACTAATTCTTAAGCACCTCATCTCTTAACATGGCTGCAAGAAGTCAAGCTTTCAAATCATGTATCCTTGGATGTGAAAACACATCTGAATACTCATAATCGTCTTAAAGCACACCACAGCTGGGAGTTTATGGCAGTCTAGTGAAGACCATTTTTTTACAGTGTCCCCATGCTCCAAGTCAGGACTAAGTTTACTATTGGTTATTACTAAATTATTGTCAGATAATTACTAGTTTTCCAGATATAGCTAATAAACTGTGCCTTTAGCAGTTTCAACAGCAGCCATTCCCTTATTTAAATGGATTTTTCCTACAACTGCTTAAAACAAATTTAATTAAAACTCTTTCACAACTTTTTACTTTTCCTTCCATTTAAAATAAACCATATTACAATGATATTTTATAATCCTTTGAATTTGATCTTTCAGATTGTTAAACCGTTTTATTCCTCCTCTTCTTCCTCATTTTCCTCCTCCTCCCCTCCTCTTCATCTTCTTCTCCTGTCAATTTCAGGTCCTCACGTGTAGTGGGCAAGCATTCTACCAGTGAGCTATATTCTTCTCAAGGATAAGTTCTTTCTAAGAGAGAAATATTCTAGTTAGATTACAATTGAGATTGTGAAGTTCCAACTACCAATATTTCACCTTCTGGGTGCCAAGCACATATGTTAACAGAAGTCTGATTGAGCTCTGTGAAACATCTTGGCCTGCTTGGGTTTCAATTTGTAGCTGACCATATGGTATGTAGCTTTGCAGAAGTGGATTCAAGCTGGCAGGTTGCTGTTGCTGACTCTGGGCTCACATGCACCATTTGAGTTTGTGCAGTTCCAAATTGGAGCCCAAGCCTTATCTCCTTGCTCTGAAATGCAAGGAGGTCCAGATTTTTTACAGCTCCTAAGCCTCCCAGACAAATATAATTACCAGCACTCCAAAGAGCTAGGAACAGCAGCCAAACGCAAACAGATTTGGGAGTGAGAGCAGAAGAGCTTCAGCTGTTGGGTCAAGCTGGGTGCAAGGCAGCTCTGGGTTTTCAGAAATAAGAGAAGAATGTCACCCTGTTGAACTCTCAGTGATAAAATGAACTTGCCCTTTAGCATGTTTCCCTCAATCATGGAGGAAATCAGCCTAGGAGAGAAACTAGCCTTTAAATGAGTGAGGATGTGGCAAAATTGGTGATCAGAAAAGAAAAAAATTTCCAAAGAAGCAAATGGCCCAATAATATGGTTTCTAAAACTTGAGTTATATGTAACTGATAATAATAATTAGTTTGAAATTAACTTCTAAATCCTTAAGTAAAAGTCAAACTGAATCAAAATTGTGAAGGACTACATATCCAACCTCACCTTGGCTCTCACACGAGCTTTTCTTCCTGATGCTGACTTCCTTATTTTATTTTTATATTGTCTGTTTGTGAGTCCTAACTACTGGTAACTTGTTTCTTGAGGTATAGCTTTTCTGAAGTTATATGCAAAGGGAGGGTTCAGTGAAAATTCCATTTCTTTTTTTCATCCCTTTCCTCCTCAAGTTTGAAGAACCACACTTTCTTCTATGACAGAGGATACAGTTCAATTTCTATAGTCATGGGCTTCTTTAGAGCCCTGTGGATCAGGTAGGATAATAAAGGAAGTAGAGAAAAAGATCCCAGAGAGTGAGGATTTCAGTGTACTGAGAACCATGCCCCCATCGAAAGGATGAAGTATCCTATGCTAGGCTGGAATTGAACTTACTGCTTTTACACAGTAATGTAGACATCTTGACCATTATGATACAAATATACCCTATGGCTTTGAACTGGGAACAAGATTATACTTATGATTTTCAAAGAATACCTCTTTTTAAAGTAATGCCAAAATAAGGTTGAGGTATAGGGAACTAGGCAGTGTTTAACAAACTTGGCATATACAAAGCTCTGATTGGATTTCTAGCACAGGAAAAAAACAGCAACCAAAACAAAACAAAATAAAACAAGAAAAAGATGAATAACAACAAAAAACAAGTATTGGAAAATAAACAGCATACCCAGCAAACAACACTGGCTTATTGTGTTTGCCATGACACAATAATGTGGGTTTCTGGTTTATTTCTGGTGATATGGTCTTCTCCCAGGCATGTGCTCCATAGAAGTTGACATCATTAGCTCCTTCACTGCTACTCTCTCCTTGGAATTAGTCAGTAGACTAACCTCACCCATAAACCTAAATAGGGTTTCAATCACTCAGTTTCCACTGATGCATGTCACTGTGGATCTCAACATTCATGGGTAGCTCACCCACTGTTCCTTTTCAGTAATATCTATGTGACAGCTATTCTTGGTTGACCACTTGACTATATGTGGAATGAACTATATTTCAGGAGTGGAGGGTACACTCCTGAATTTCTGCCTGGTGTGAAGTGGATGAGTCCACTATTAGTATGGACATTGAGTTTCCCTTTGATCTAGATCTTAAGACTGGAAGATACATGACTTTAATCCCAATCTTGAGTCAGGAAGACCTACCATTGCTTTACCTTTGCTGGGAGTCTATATAATGACAGGAAAAGGAAGGGTTTTCTCGTTACCTGCTTGTTTTCGCCTTGCTACTACATCCATTTCTTCACTGGCATTGGAGGCTGCTTCTTCAGGACTCCAGCATATTCAAAAAACTAGCTGACATCCAGCCTTGTGAAACTGAGCTCTAGAGTCTTACACTTTGCATTTACAGTTGCCATTGTTGAACGTGTGTGTGTGTGTGTGTGTGTGTGTGTGTATGTGTGTGTGTTCTATAACTTTAAATACAGTGACTATCTTATGAATTAGAGTGTGAGGAAGCTCACAAAGATCAGGAAACACATGAATCTTACAAGACTCACAGGCCTCTCTCCAACATTTATACATTAAGAAGTAAGAGTTGCTGGTGAGCAGGAGAAAATCTTAGTGGAGATATCTGCAGCCCACTAAGGAGCCTAGTCAATGCCAGTGATGGAGATTTTGTGATGTGCTAGCCATGTCAGTGTGTACTTTTGATGATGCAGATGTCATTGTATCATCCTTGTTCCTATGAGTAACTACAATAAACACATTGGCTCACTGCAAAGGTGGAAGCCTTTCTTTGGATCAGTCTTCAGTGCTCTATCTGAGATAAATAGACATTTGTTCAAGTCTCCTCAGGCATTATGTCTTAGTTTTCTTAGCTTTCATGACTCTGGACTTCTATCTTGTTTATTGAGCTGGCATTTCGTCTTCATGTTTCCATGGCAGCATTCCTAGATCTCCTTCTACAACCATTGGGAGAAGACCATGATTGAACGCTTTCAGCTAGAGCCCTTGTGCTGGTAAGGGGATCAGATGGTATTACTGTTAAGGATGCTTTTGTCTCAGAATTGATGACAAGCATCTGGAGGGCTCTCATGCACATATGAGGTGTGTGAGGCATATGGTCATCTGTTATAATTTGCTGTAGAAACATTCTTTTGTATATTAACATGATTAAATACTACTATGCCATTTATGTGGTGCAGTTATTCTGAAAGTGTGTGAGTGGGGTGTGCTGGACTGCCACACCTCCTTAAATTGTTTCCTAATTGTCCCCTCTCTGCAGTTATGCTGATCCTACATTGCTATTTTCCTTTAGAGAGTGTGGCAATATCTATGCTTTTTCCAGCACTCAAAACCGGCTTTGGCTCACTAGGAAATAATAGTACATCCATGGATAATGTATGTACCCCTGAGGAAGCCATGCTCCTCCTGTCTTACATTGACCTTTAGTTGCTGCCAAGGAAACAGGTCCAGGTTGCTGAATTGCAGAAATGCTGTTCCGGTCCCTCCTAACCAGAGAACTTCTTTGGTTGATGTAAACATATTTCTTTTAAACTAACTCACTTTATTATTTCTTTTCTTCAAAATATCCTGTATTTTTATAATGTCCCTTCATAAAACATGAAAATAAGATACCTGAATATTTGCTAATTTTCTAGTTAACTTTTATTAATGCCAGAAAAGGTCGAATGAAAACTGTCTCAGGAGATAAGAAAAGATATTTTGTCTTAAACTATATTTTAAATGTGTATTAAACGAAAAGTCAACTGAATCTACATTTTCAAATTGAGAACTATATACGAATTCCAAAACTTTCTTTTTTCTTTTTTTCCCTGATCATCAACATACATTTCCTTGGAATTTGGGATGCCAGGCATTTCTATATTATAAACCAGTAGTTAGCAGCCTGAGAATATAGCAGCCTGAGAATATGACAGCCTCTTGGAGCAGTGTTTTCTGTGTCTGGAGCCTTGTGTCTCAGACAGAGGTAATCATGCCTCGTCATAAAATGAGTCAATAGCGTAAGGTATAGATCATCATAAATGGGCGCCTTATCAAATACGTATAGCCCAAGAAGGTTACTAACCATTCTCACCTGGACCACCCCAGTGTCAAAGGATCACACTCAAAATATCAGCATCACCATGTGTCATAGACTGGCTAGGTATCCTTCCCTTTCAGTGAACTGTCCCCTAACTACTCTTTCAGGGGATTCTCTGCTGCTCTAAGAAAATCCACTTGGTCTCTGTGCAGATTGCCTCTCTTATTCAATTGTTTTCATACTGACTTTATGACAAAAATACCCTGATAAAATTATAGCAACAACACATAAAAGGCTTCCTTTTACTCCAGACTATGAACTATTTGAAGAGCAGAATGAAGATATTTGCCAATGATCTGTAAGTTGAAAGACTACCAGCAGATAGGGAACAAGTCCATCCAAGTCCTGAGCACAATGCTTAGACAGAGCCAGCAGGTCTCTCTGGAGACCCAGAAATTGGGGATACAAATGCAAACAGAAAATTATTCTTAGCTGAATTACCAGTTTCTCTCTCCCCACTCTGCTTCAGAGCAGTGGTTCTCAACCTGTGGGTCCTGACCCCTTTGGCAAACGCCTATGTTAAAAAAAAAAGTACTTACAATACAATTCATAACAGTAGCAAAATTATAGTTATGAAATAGCAATGGAGATAATTTTGTGTCTAGGTGGCACCACCACACGAGGGAGGAACTGTATTAAAAGGACACGGCGTTAGACAGATGGAGAAGCACTGCTTTAGAGTTTCAAACAGTAAAAGCAAGCTAAGGCATTTCTTATAAAACATGAGAAGTGATTTTATGAACAATTTTTTGTTGTTGTTTTACTCATGTTAAGCACTGAAATCAGAGTAAACCAGTATTGTTTGCTGTTGTTGTTGTTGTTGCTGTTGTTTTTAGAAAAATGGGTGATAAGTAAGAAGGCGGGATAAGACACAGGAGGACAGACTGAAAAGAAGGAAATTAAAACTTGGTGAAATGAGAGGGTATAAGGAAAGGGAAAGACCGGGAGGCTGAAGCTACATAGCATGAAATTGGGAGTCAGGAAAAGCAAGCTGTAGATTCCAAATCTAATGAATAACATCACCTTGGAGAAGTTTGTTATTTCCTTCTCTTTATTCCCTAGCTCAAAGCATGGAGCCGGCATTGTAGTTACAGAGATTGGATGGGAGTGGTGTGGGGAACACTTCCATCAGGGTGCCTGGCACCTAGCAAGCTCAAAACATATCTGTGGGAATAACGTTTGACAAACTGGAGAGCGTACATTCATTCTATAGAGAAATCGAAAGCTCCCTGCTGAGCAGTTTTAGGGCTGGGTGCTACAGAGAGACGTGTCCTATGAATATATTGTGCTGGTGGCAGAGAAGTTAATCAAAACCTCTCTTCTTTCCTCTACGAAAAGTAAGTCACGGCTTGTAAATGACCTTTCGTTCATTGTCCCGCGCTGCCATTTTCAGGTTTTTTAAAAGAAAATGCGTTGTGTGCAGATGCTCTTACCATGTTGCCGCACTTGTCCAACACAGTGTCACCTGTCGCCTAGGCAACACGTGCTTCTACTATGGGCTTTGCTCTTTTCCAATGGCCCTCTTATCCAACCCTTTTAACAAGAAGAGTAGCAACAAAAACAACAAAAGCTAATCTGTGTAGAAGCACATATTGGTTATTTCCTCTGTGTTTATCTGTTTATGTGTCTTTATTATTTTTGTTTCAAATAAAACTCAAACTTTCTCTGCATGGGTCACAGAGCCTTGTCTGATGGGTCTTCCCATTCTCCTCTTGTCAAGTCCCTGCCTCAGGTCCCTGTTCTAACCACAGTTCTCGGTCTGAGTGCACTGAGACATTTCCTTCTACAGGGACTCAGCAGACACTTTGTTCTACCTGTCACTGGTTTCTTCTTATTCTCAACTCCAATTAGAAGTCACTCAATGCAGATTCTCACATTTCTACTGTAAAATATTTGGGAAAGTGGTGATTATAAATCAGGATGATTTTGCCCTTTTTCACTCATCATAAGCTGCATCTATGTTAAATCATGTGTGTATACCTGGGGTGATTCTTCATTAAGCTACAGGGAATGAAGCCTTTAATGAATTTTAAGTCAATGACCTAGATTGTATTGCCAATTCACACACACACAGACACACACATTTATATATATGTTTGTGTGTGTATGTATATATACATACATTTATATGTGTATAGTATATATAATATACTATATTACATATATTAATATATATTAATTATATGTATGCTCATAAGATGCAAGCATGCAGGTGTGTACACATAAGTGGACAATGAAAAATACCTTACTATCTTGTTTCTACAAAAATTTACTGAGAAGCTGGAGGACATCCTCAGTGGTTAAGAGTTCTGGCTGAACCAACCAGAGCTTCCAGGGACTAAGCCACTTCCCAAAGTCTATACATGGACTGACCCTGGGCTCAAACCTCCTAGGGTGAAATGATTAGCCAGGGAAGGGGTCCAGTGGAAGGGGAAGCCCTTGGCCCTGCCAGGAGGAAACCCCATGTAAACGTGATTGTTGGGGGGAGGGTGGTAATGGGGGGAGGATGGGGAGGGGAACACCCATATAGAAGGAGGGATTAGGGGGATGTTGGGGAAGGGGAGGGGTTAGGGGGATGTTGGCCCAGAAACCGGGAAAGGGAATGACAATCGAAATGTAAATAAGAAATACTCAAGTTAATAAAGAAAGAAAAAAAAAAAGAGTTCTGGCTGCACTTGCCGAGAACCTGGGTTTGGTGTCCAGCACCACAACTCTCTATAGCTCCTGTTCCAGGATATGCAGTGCTCTTTCTGTGAACACTGTGCACACATGGTGCATAAATATAGGTCCTAGCAAGGCACACAAAATAAAAATAAATAAAAAGCAAAATTTATTAAACTTCTTCTTTAAGGGGATAGAAGAAGAGATTGCCAAATTCTCATTTACTAAATATGTAAAGATCATTTTTAATTAGGATGTTATTTTATGTGCATTGGTGTTTTGCCTCCATGTCTGTCTTTGTGAGGGTGGTCAGATCCCTGGAAACTGGAGTTACAGGCAGTTGTCAGCTACTATCTAGGTGTAGGAATGGAGTCCAGATCCTCCAGGGGAGCAGCTAGGTCTTAACCACTGAGCTCTCTCTCCAGCCCTCAAGACCTACTTTTTGTTGTTTTATAGTAAACAGTATTTCATGACAACTATTTAGATTATATTTATATTGTGTATTATTTATTAGTGGTCTAAAGTGGGTTTTGTTTGTTTCTCTGCTTTTATTTTGAAGATCTAGTTATATATAATCCAGGTTAGACAGATCTTAGCCTTCATCTCATGAATGCTAAGATTCCAGGTATTGACTCCAGTGTCTGTTTTAGAGCTATTACATATTAGAGAAATATTTAAAGATTTGGAAACCCTGGAAGACTTGGGAACTGTCCCTCAGATAGCAAATGATGTCTTGTTTCTTTTTCACTTTTTAAAATTAATTATTTTGTTTGTATTTCAAATGTTGTCCCCCTTCCTGGTCTCTCATCCACAAACTCCCCATTCCCTCCCCTTTGCCTCAAAGAGGGTTCTCTGTCACCCACCCACGCACTCCTACCTCTCCCCTCTAGCATTACCTTTTCTGGGTCACCGAGCCTCCACAAGATCAAGCACCTCCCCTCATGCTGATGCCAGATGTGGCAGTCCTCTGCTATGTATGTAGTGGGAGTCATGGACTGCCCATGCATGTTGCAGTAATTATTAGATAAAATGGAACTTCTGTCCCGTGCTAGTGCAGGCACCATAGGGTCACATGGCATCTATGGGGCACCTTCATCTCAGCGGTAGTTGGTTCTAGTGTGGCACCACACCTTGTTACCTCTAGCTATCCTTTAGCCTCAACAGTCTATTGGCCTCCATTGCTAGCCTCCCTCTCCCAGCTAGCCATCCAAGAACTCTCTGGCCCCAGCTACCAGGTAAAATCAGGACAAAAGAGGTCCAGCAGTTACTGGCCTATCAGCTGACTCTGCCCACACTCCCAGGAATTGCCCCCTGGTAACTTCCAACATAAACTCCCAGTTACCCATTAAAACCAAGACTCAATAAGCAGTAATTCAGCAATCAGATTTATAGGTTAAAATTATCAACCCACAATATGTTCACACAATAAACTCATAACCAATTGATAAAGACATAAACTTTCCACCCAAATTGATCTATAGAAATTCATCCCTTAAGAGATATTTATAACTACCTTTTTTACTCTTCTATCTCACCTTAAAAAAAACTTTGTCCCCGCCTTACTTTTTACCATCCAATCATGGGCCTTGACCCATCCTGTGCCAGCCCTCACCTGCATAAAGACATCAACCTACACATGTATACTCTTTGGTTGGTGATTCAGTCTCTGGAAGCTCTGAGGGGTCTGGTTAATTGATACTGTTGTTCTCAGCTCTTCCCCTAACTCTTCCATAGGGGTTGCCTCAGGCTCAGTCCGATGGTTGGCTGTGAGTATCTGCATCTGTATTAGTCAGATGCTGGCAGAGCCTCTCAGAGACAGCCATACCAGGCTCCTGTCTGCAAGTACATCTTGGCATCAGCCAAGATCCAGGTTTGGGTGTCTAGAGATGGAATGGACCAAATGGTGGGGTGGTCTCTGGGTGGCCTTTCCTTCAGCCTCTGTTCCATTTTTGTTCCTTTATTTTCTTTAGACATGGACAATCCTGGGTTAAAAATTTTTAGATGGGTGGGTGTCCCGAACCTTCCACTGAGGGCCATGAATATCTACTGGTGGTCTTTTCAGGTTCTATCTCCCTGCTGTTGGGTATCTCCCTGCTGTTGGTAATGTCATCCCCACTGTAAGATATCTGTATTTTAATGTAAAAATAATTGTAAAAGTCCTAACTTTATACAACTTAAAAAACACTTTTGTCACTGTGGCCAAATCTATTATTTAAAGCAAAATCCTTTGGACCAAAGTTTTCTCATGCATAATAAATGAGGTTCAGGAATGTTTGCACAGTTCTGTTCTTAATTGCACTGCAATTTAGCAGTACAGCCGGTATTAAAAAACTCCAACTAGAGTCAAAGCTCCATGCTTGGTCTTCTGCAGGGCAGCTCTCTTTCTTTGTGAACTAATAACTTTTCTTGTATGTAAGTATCTATAAAGAGCATCTCACCGTAGGTCAGAAATACTGTTTCCTTTTGCTGCCACCAGTCTGTCATATACTATCAATGGCATAGATAACACTCACCACACTGCCTGTCACAGGCAAAGCAACAACAACCTGAGTTATTCTGGACAGAATGGAAGACAGAGATCAAATGAAACCTACACAATGCATTTGCTGAACCTGAGTTGTGTTCATTTTGATTCTCCAAGTGCATTTCGCTTCACTGTCTCTGACAACCCTATGGTCCACCCAAGCTGTCTGTAAAGTACATAATGTGCTTCAGAAGGAGAAGGAGTGTATTTGCAAATAAGAACACAAGTCGGCGTGTGGCTAACTGAAAACAAAACTACCCTAGAGCTACGAAAAGTAGAGTACTAAAGTGCACATTTAGGAGACAGGTCGATGGATCTGAGGTGTAGAGAAGCAGATAGAATGCATGTTATATTTCAAATAAATAGAGGCCATCGAGACATTGAGAGGAAAGACTGTTCTATGAGAAGTCATTAGGTGTTCTTGTTCAGAACCCCAGGCAAATTTATTGAGGAATATCTCTTAAGTATAAAAGAGCAATGATCAGATCAATTATAGAGAATTATACTAGTTTTAAATTACATGAGGCTTCAGCATATTAATTTGTAAGGCTTGGGAGCTTTTACTGTTTGGCAGCAATGTTAAATCTTGACATATCGGCATATCCTTTTCCTTAATAGATGCACACATTTACATAATTATCATTCTCAGATCAGTCTATCGTCCAGTGAATGCTAGGAACTCTCATGTATATGAATTAGCAAGAGTTTATTATCTCGATCTCCAAAGTTGTGAATCTTCAAACAAAGGTGTAAATACCCATAAGATAATGGTATTCACTAATTACCTGTTTATAATGTTAACTCCAAATGTTTTCAGTTCATTTACATATCTGTGCTTTAGTGATGCTCATCTAGTGTAATCTGCAGAAAATACAGTGTGAAACAGGCAGAGTGGACAGGGCATCAAAAGCATCATCTTAGATATAATAAAGGTTTGGGAAACTGTTAGAGAATTTTTCAGGTTACACAAAGAGTCAGTAAGAAAAATGTGTGATTTTAATTCCCTATATAAACAGCACATAATGACGTTCACTTGGTTAGTATCTCTACAGATTTTATTTAAATAGTCATAGACTCAGAAATGATAGCAACTAGTCATGGAAGTTTTGTAATGGGTAATTTTATATGCATATGTTGAAAACAAAATCATGTGAATACTAAAAATATAGCCTTAATGTGGACATTTAGGACACAGGCAGACAAAAGTACTTAATATGTGATATATGTATCTATTATTTCCATAGTAAAATAAACTCTGGAGTTAATTTTTTTAATTAAAAAAATTAATTGTTTATGAACAATTAATTGTTCATAAACATATTCATATACATATTCGCAAAACTGTCAGTTAATCTGACTCATCCTTTTTTGTGCTCATGTTGTATTATACAACTGACCTTAAATTGATATTAATCTCCAACTCTATAACTATAATAGAGTTGTTTATATATATATATGTAAAGATATGTAAATAGGTAAACTTATTTAATCTCCCATGAAATCTAGACTTTCTTTGAAGTCTCTGTATTACAGAGCATATGCAATTGGCATACAATTAAATATGATAAATTAAACTTCTTCATATTAGCATAATTATAGAGAACGTCTTATTTATTGTTTTTAACTAATTCCTATATGGTCATAAAATTTACTTTACCTATATATTTAATAATCATGCATTAACTTCTGTGTTTTTCTTCTTCCAGATGGTAAAGTTGAGGCATAAAAAGATTAAGTAGTTTGTAGCAGGTTGGAGAGGTTCTTGGAGCAAACATCCTCTCAGCATTTTGGCTCTGGTGTCTAGCCTCTTGATTTCCCTCCAGTTCCCTGATGGAGTATTCTGTAGAGGAGTAGGAAGATAAATTGGTTTAAAATCCATGTTCTTGTATTGTTACAGGTTGACATTAAGCCCAAGTGCCACTCTGCAAAACTATTCACATCTCCAAGTAGTTAGCAAGTCTGAGAGTTTATTTTCAAGCCCTGCTGTATGGTAAGTTTCTTTAATATGTTTCACTTTACTTAGGTAATAGCTACAGAGAAGTATTATGACCCTTTCTCCAAGCATGAATTTTCTATTTAGTCTTACAAATTACCTGATGTAAGCAGGGCATAAATACAATCTTTTAGCTCTTATGAAGCTGATTTCTGAATAAATTTCCAACAGTCTTCAAAAATAATGACCCACACAATCTGCTTTTCTGTGTAGATAAGCACTGAGGACAATGTCATTAGCCAACTCAGAAGTAAATGACCGCAAAGAGTCTCTCAGCACTCCTCCAGAACTACAATAGGGAATGTCCTCACCCCGAGTGATTAGGGGGATCCCTGGGAGAGTCCTGAGCTTCTAAATAGCAGGTTTTTCTCATGTCTGCTGCTGTTCTCTGTGATGCATTTGGCGATCCTTAGTGGCTCTTAGGAACTGTCACCACACTCGTCATGGCATCAGCAACTTCGCCATAAGCTAGTGATTTCTCCCACTACTTCCTGATAAGAAAGGGACCTGCTACTGACCTCATCCCATTTCTTGACTCTGCTGTTTCTTAATGGTTCCCTGGTTCTCTGGGAGATTAAGATGCTTGAAGTCCTGTATTCGTTAAGAAGACCCTCACCCCTCTGTATTCTCTTGCATATTGCTCATCTAATGTCTTTTGCCTGCTTATTTTTTCTGGCGATGTTCTAAAATTATTTTTATTTTTTAATATTACAATATAATTTGCTTTTTTCTCTATCGTTTCCCTTTTCCAGGATTCTCTTCCTTTGGCAAATGAACCATGATTTTTTTAACTTTGAAAAGAATTCCCTATTAGGAGCCCACAATTGTTTCAGCTATTTCACTTGAGGCTTTTGGACTGTTTTCATGTTTTGGGGCTATGTTTCCTCTCCTAAGTGGATCTTTACAGTGTTAATTAGTCCAGCCACCTGCCAGAGCTTTCTGAATTCACGAATGAAAAAACCTGTGTGTGTGTGTGTGTGTGTGTGTGTGTGTGTGTGTGTGTCCTGTGCATGCATGCACTCTCGCATTAACATGTCAGTTAATTTTGAAATGCCATAACTAGCTTAATGACTGGGCATTTCTAACCCGTCCCACTGCTAGCAAACCCTCCCTGATTCTCACATTCACTTTAGGTCTGGTTTTTCTTCTTCCCCATCATGGTGATCTCTGCCTTCTTCCTCTCTCCTGGTTCCTTGCTCATGTAAATCTCTAAGTCCCTCCTCAGTCTACCTGCCCAGCCATCGTCCATTGGCTCTTTATTGATTGATCAAAAACCAATTTGAGACAAGGACCTTCAGTGTTGGTCGTACAGATTTTGGAGGCTGGATTAATTCAAAGCATTAGAATCAACTACAGATCTTGACTTCTCTGCAGCCTAGATGGCCTTCTGAACTGTCCAATGAGACCATTCAGCCTCCAGAAGTGACTCATTTCTAAAGACTTTTCACAGATGGGAGCTCACATATCTGACTGTTGTTTCCATTCCATATTTGTTTTAAACCATCCCAGCATTGGAATAGATTGGCATATTTTCCATTGCATCTAGGGCATTTTTCCTTTGGGAATAAGAAGCAACCTTCATGTCCTGGATAAATGCAACATATTTGTTCACCCTTGGATCTCCATTCTCTTTGTGATGCTTTCACATGTGACATAACAATCTTCATTTCCCAAGCAGGAGATCTGGGGCTCATCTCACATATAAATAGCCCTGCTTTGATTTGCCATTCCCCTCTGGCTTAAAAGTGATTCATTTTCCTTTCTACAATAATTAGTAGCATCCTTTCAAATGGATGTGAACTGATATCATCAGGAATCTACCTTATTTGGAAAAAAGATCCCTTTCTGATAAGAAAGGGACCTGCTACTGACCTCATCCCATGCTCAGTGCTTCCTGGAATTCCTTTACATTTTTGTGTACCTCCCCAATTTAGTGGTATTATATATAGAAAATTTAAGCTTTGTTCCAATTCATATACTTTACCATCTTAGAGCCATAACTAGCATGTTTTAATTTTGCTTATATCAAATGCATAAGCTTCATATACTTCAATTTTTTCCGTTTAAATTAATTAAAATAAACTCTTCTTAAGAGATTGTTGTAAAGAATAAGAAAAGTTTAAATCTATCATGGAATATTGATTAAGTAGTATAAACTTAATATTTTAAAATGTTCCTTATTTAGTTTTATATGATATATTCTGACTAGATTTTCCCTCCTCTAACTCCACCCAGGTAATTGTAATTACACATCTAGCTTTTTTAAGTTCTTCCTTGCTGTCTTTCACTCTCAAAAATGGAAAACAACAAAAACAAACAAAATTTAAAGAGGAAAATCAAAAAAGAAAAAAATACCAAAAGAAACATAAATCACACACACACACACACACACACACACACACACACACACACACACACACACACACTGTGGCATCTGTTTTGTGTTGGTCAACTACTCTTGAACATGGGGTCTATCTTAGAGTATGGTTGAAAACCCAATGACACTCTTGGAGAAAACTGATTCTTCCTTTCTCAGTCAGTGCCAATAGCTTCTTGGCTTGGGGAGGTCCACTTTCCCTTCTCAGGGTTGGAATTTTGTCTGGTTTGAACTTGTGTAGGCATTTACATGCTATCGCAGTCTCAATGACTTCATATGCCTCAGTCCTGCTGTATCTAATAAGATAATAGCTTTCTTCATGTTATGTCTATCAGTTTGTAGCACCATCTATTATTTGATGAATATCATCTTCAATCTTTTGATTTCTTGATAATTTACCTATTGGAGAAGTTAAGACTTTGTTCTCCATGTGATCCAGTCAATATGGCTCCTTTCCCTGGGGAAATGGCTCTCTTTGAGGGGGGCATAAAAATGTGTGCTAGATCTGAAGAGTCATTTTAAAAAATATTTATGCATCTATTGTGAGGGCTAGGAGGTATATTGGTACCGTAGCATGTGTGGAAGTCAAGGGCTTTTTCACATAGGTTTGCTTCCCCTTTTACATTTCTTTTGAGGCAGAGACTTTCCTTGTTGTTTCTGTTATTGTACTGTTTTGTTAGTTTTAATTATCAACATGGCAGAAACTGAAATCACTTGGGAAGAACGTGTCAATGAGGAAGTGTCTAGCTTGTACTATCCTATGGAACTGTTAGTGGGAGCCGATTGGATTGATTATAGACTAACTGATGTAGAAGGCTTAGTCCACTCTTGGTAGCACCAATTCCTGGATTTGGGTCTGAAATATAAGTGGAGAAGGATGACTACAAGCAAACTTATACTCTTACCATTTTCTTTCTGTCTTTGAATATAATATGACTAGTTGTTTCAAGTTCTTGCCTTGACTTCCTGGTGATGATGGACTGTACGTAGGTATTGTAAGTCAAATAAACTATTTCTCTATGTTTTAGTTGTTCTTGTATTGCTGTGAAGAGACCCTGTGACTGAGGCAACTTGCAGAAATAAAAGAGTTCTTGATTTGGGGCTTGCTTATGGTATCAGAGGGCTAGTTCATGGTCATCATGGTAGGAAACATAGTGGCAAGCAGACAGGCATAGCACTGGAGAAGTCGCTGAGAGTTTACTTATGATCCTCAAGATAAAGGCAGAGAGCAAGCAAGACTAGGCCTAGCAGGAGCTTTGGAAATCTCAAAACCTACAATTAGTGACACACCTCCTTAAACAAGGCCACACTTCATAATCCTTGGTCTACCAAAGGGAAATCAAACATACAAATATATTACCTCATGGGAGGCCATTCTTTTTCAAACCATCATATTCTACTAAGCTGCTTTTTGTTAGGGTATTTTATAATAGCAACAGAAATGAAACCAGATCAGCCAACTGCATATGCAAAGGTTTCCAGCCTATGCCCTTCTCTCTTTTTGAACAGAGTGCATACTAGTGTGAGTAGGACATTCCTAGGATCCTAGAGATATGACTCAAGTTATCAGGCTGTGAAGAAAGAACCATTACCAAATGAGCTATCTTCCTGGTCTGAGAATTGATTCTTTTAGGAAAATTGTATATGCTGTCCAGCCCAACTTACAGAAAGCATTAGTAGCCAGCTATGATACATAGTGATCCTAGTAGTCACCGATGCAAATGTGGTTAACTCACTGAAGATATAGAGACCCACCTCGGCCTTAACCTATTGTGAACCTCAAACCTTTTGTCATGTAACAACATGGCAGTCCACAGTGTCTCACCATCACTCAACACACCTCTCTGGCACTTGTCTTCTGAGTTACTTTTTGCTGTAATGCAGGCAACCCTTCGCCACCACTTCTTTTCTATCTAGTGTAACAAATGGCTTGAGACTAGGCATGTACTGATCAGGGTAGACTATTAGCCCAGGACATTCCATTTACTTTCAGTGAGAAATATTATTCTAAGCTCATGGACCGGGATCTAAGAGACATTTATTTTTATGGTATATTTTATTTTAGTATTGGTTTTAGGGAAACAAGTAAAAAGATGAGAGATGAGAGATAGATGATAGAGACGGATGAGATTATACTGTTCATATTTATTTCAAATATAAGGACTGCGAGAATTTTTCACCTCTTCTGGGTGGTGTCTATGCATCATGTAAGGTCTTTACTTTCATAGCAGTAACTCTGTATTCAGGGACACAAATGCTTTCTTGGATGATCCCTGTGCTATGTAAATCTGAAACAAGGAAATAGTAATATTATCACTAAGAGATTCTGGAAACTTTAAAATGCTAAAAATATTCAGCAATTTATAACAACACAGATTTGAGGAGGAAAAAGAAGGGAAGAGAAAGAAAGAAAGAAAGAAAGAAAGAAAGAAAGAAAGAAAGAAAGAAAGGAAGAAAGAAAGAAAGAAAGGGGGAGGATAAAGGAAGAGGGGAGGAGAAGAGAGGGGAGGAAGGTGAGGAAAGAGGAGGAAAGGGGAGATAGGAGGGGAGGAAGGAGAAGATGAGAGGGGATGCACAATCCTACCATTACATTATTGGGTTACAGGGGGCTGTTTTCCCTGTAAGGGCTTCAGGGGAAAATGCATTTCTGTCTTCCTTTTCCTCTATCTTCAGTCCAAGCAGGAGATGCCTTTCCCATCTCTTTATGCTTCTGTCTCTCTTGACATTGCACTAAGCCCTTTAGACAGCCCAGAAAAGCCCATTTCAGCCCTTGTTTATTCACACCTGCAAGATCTCTTTCCTATGGAAGGTCCAGTTCTCACAGATATAGGGTATTTAATTATGGGACACATTACTCCCACTGTGAGTATTCAGTGAGATTAAAAGTACTTGTCACTTCCATTTTCTGAGTCCTTATCTGACCTCTTACAAGTTTTCTTATCTTAACCAAATATGGACACAAGTTTGTCCTCCTGAAAGAGCTTTAAATGTTAGAATGCTATCTTGTCTCCATGATGTAGCAAGTTTTGTCTGAAGTAATATGTGCTGCTTTCTCACATGTTATACCATGAAAAAAAAAAAAAAAGAGCAAAAACTTTAAGGGAATAACATAAACTATAATAGTGTTGTGTACATTTGCAAATTGTTGACCTTGTTGTTTGTAAGGTCAGTAGATGGCACATTTAGACAGAGAAAGGAGGATGGTTAAAATTTGAAAGCCACTAAATAATGAACAAAAAAAGTCATTATTTTATCTGCGTGTGGATCATAGACGAACGGCAATGGAAACGCAGTGCCTCTGATGTCTGCTCTGAATTAAAGCCCTCTGAAGAAGGATGTGGCAGTCGCTCAAGCTTGCACATTCCTTAATTTTGTTTATTAAGGCCTGCCCAGAGCCGGTATAGCCAGAAGGCAAGACATGGGCTTTCAGAAACCACAAAGTGTAACAGCTGGTCCCAATTACCCTAGGACAGTGTGACCGCATTCACAAACTTTTGGTTTCATAAAAGAGAGAAAAATAAGTTCCTCATAAAAATTTGAGAAATGCTACGGTCTGTGCATATGCTTCTCTCTCAGCCTTCTAGTTATGCCCCACTGTATATACAATGCAGTTACAATGAGATAGGCTGACTAAGCTGGCAGAACAGAAATCAGTTCAGCTTGAAACACATAATACGAGAGCTTCACAAAAGTCCATTGCTTGGAACAAAACATTTTTCCAAGAATTGTAGAATTTAAGAGATCTGTTTAACAAGGAAATCAAGCAATCTTGTGTTAAGCATACAGTTATGCAGGTAACTTTTGTATCAGCCAAGTAAGACTAATGAGGTTTGACATGTGTGACTCCTGTGACCTTTACCAAAATCAGAAGTTGTCTCTTAAATACACTGCAGTGAAGGAGAGATAACAAACTTACACGCTGAACTGACCTTTGTAATAGAGATCTGAGGTTGAAAATTATACTTTTTCCTTTTCTTTACTTGAAGTTCAAAGGTTTTAATACTTCAGTTGTCTCTGTTAATTTGAATTCTTAACATTTCAGACCAATGAATTTAAGACTCGTTTGTATTATCTATAGCCAACAGTAAGGTACAGCTATCACAGAAAGGAGGCATTTACAGACATTGGAACTCAAATACTAACAGATAGGTCTTTCTAATACACCATTTGTTTTTAAGTCACAATACATCAGCCTGTTCAATTTAGTGATCTTTCTTAATTCTTTCAATGACAAAACAATAACCTAATCATCTTCTACCCAGGGGATGCTCTGATCATTTAATAACCGAAGCGATGTGACTCTTACTGAAGGAAAAGCATGATCACCATTAAGAATAGAATGCCTGCTATATTTAAGTGTTGAATTGGATGTGAATGAGAACAGTATAGGCTTGTGTAGGTTAGAAGTCCCACAATTAGAGTAGGTAATGTTTTTAATAAATATATGCTTTTCTAAACAAAACCATTTAAATGAGTAGTCTGAGACATGAAATGCAACTAATTATATCACAAAAAGGTGGTAGGTAGTTACTGTTTAAAATATCCCTGTTAATTATGATTTATTATTATTCAGGGTCTGTCAAAGGAGGACAGCATTAACCAGATATTCTTTCTAGACACATTTTGTTTACTATTAATTTGTAGACCAGGGAGTGAAAATAAATTACTGGAAGGCAAATGCCTTCCCACCTGTATGCTTTGTGCTGTAGCTGTGTATGTACTTTCCACCAGCATAATAGAACGTATTAATAGACTCGCTCTTTTGCTAAGCTAGATGAATGAATATTTATCAGAGTCCCATTAGCTAAACCTTACTAGAAGATTTCATAACTTTCCACATGAAAAATGTCAGGCAAATGAGATGACTCTGTAGGTAAAGGTGCTTACTTCTAACTAAACACCTCTGTCTGACCCCAGGGACCCAACCACATTGTGAAAGCTGGCTCTTAAAGTATCTCGACTTCTGCAATTAGACCTTGGCCGGCATGCTCCTCAGCCCGAACAATATAGATGAATACAACATTTCTTTCTTTAAGAAAAGTGTGTGTTGAAATGGCACTCACATGTTCCAGGAATTGTTTCAAAGAGTTTCAACCATTGAGTTTTACCTCATTTTGGTATTCTGATGGAACATCTCTCTCCAAATCTTTCATTCATCACAGTGCTGATTCACTTGAAAGAGTCAGCCATGTTGCCAGCCACAGGCTACCACTATTCTCTGTATATTGCCCCTTTTAATTGTATATTTGTGTAGCTTTCGTAGATAATGGACAATCTGGCCCAATATAGATTTCATACTGTAAATTAACCACCTCACCACTTTGAGCCTTCCTAAATCTAAAGCTTAACCAGAATTCCTCCTGCATGGTGTTATGAACTACAAAACCAGAGACCTGAAAGAACCTTCAATCATCCTGGGAACCTTTCATCATGCAGCAGACTTGAAAACACTAATGATCTATTTAAAATTCACCGTTAAAAATATAGTTCAAATCTGCAGAAAAGCATGTAATATTTCATATTTGTATGTTTCTGCAATAGATGCTTCAGCTAATATGTCAAGAACAATATTTAATATTCTTCTGGGAAGATGGTTTCAAATTATAAATCAAAATTCAAATAAATAATAGCACTTCTCTAGAAAAATGGTAAATATCTGTCATGCATTAATGAATGGTTTTTCTATTCAGAAGTCAAATATTGATGATGGAGTGACTTGCACATTTGTTTCTGCTGTTTTCAAATCTGCTCATGCTTAGAAGTCTCTCCCCATGATCAATAAGCATTGGAACAGTGCACTCAGTATCTGCTTGCCAGAAGTCCCTCTGCTCCTTGATGATCTTGCTATAAAAGATTTCGTTTCCTCTTTATATAATTTTAAATTTCATTTGTTTCTTGCACTTGGGGTGCGCGTGTTTGTGTGTGTGTGTATGTGTGTGTGTGTATGTGTGTGTGTGTGTGTGTGTGTAGGTCAAAAGATTATTTAAAGGAGTCAGCGCTCTCTTTCTACTGTGTGGGTCATGGAAATAGAGTTTTTGTTCATCAGTTTTGCTAACGGTGTCTTTTCATGAGCTGTCTAACGGGCCCTTTGAGTCATATGGAGACTTAAATAATTTATGCCCCAAACCTTCAGAATACCATGGTTATCAGTGTTGGTCACATGGGGGAAATATCTTTTGAGTCCTTTTCTCTTCTTGGATGTTAAGCACAGTTGTCTGCCTTCATAAGATGATGAGGACAGAACCCCTTAGACAGCCTCAACTTTTCTCTGTGTTTCTGGGCCATAATCATATTATATTGGGAGCCAGAGGGTACTGTTGCATGCAGTTCTAAAGAAAACACTAAATATACTATCTTCCATAACAGATGATGTCGGAATAAATAGTTAAAAGCTGTCCAATCATTGAACTACCTGAGGACCCAACTATACGTCTCTTGGGCATACACCCAAAAGATGTCCCAACATATAACAAAGACACATGCTCCACTAAGTTCATAGCAGCCTTATTTATAATATCCAGAAGCTGGAAAGAACCCAGATGCCCTTCAACAGAGGAATGGATAGAGAAAATGTGGTACATCTACACAATGGAATACTACTCAGCTATCAAAAACAGCGACTTTATGAAATTCTTAGGCAAATGGATGGAACTGGAAAATATCATCCTGAGTGAGGTAACCCAATCACAGAAAAACACACATGGTATGCACTCATTGATAAGTGAATATTAGCCCAAATGCTTGAATTACCCTAGATGTACAGAACACATGAAACTCAAGAAGGATTACCAAAATGAGAATGCTTCACTCCTTCTTTAAAGGGGGAACAAGAATACCCTTGGGATGGAATAGGGAGGCAAAGTTTAGAACAGAGGCAGAAGGAACGCCCATTCAGAGCCTGCCCCACATGTGGTCCATACATATACAGCCACGAAACTAGATAAGATAGATGAAGCAAAGAAGTACAGGTTGACAGGAACCGGATGTAGATCTCTCCTGAGAGACACAGCCAGAATACAGCAAATACATAGGTGAATGCCAGCAGCAAACCACTGAACTGAGAACGGGATCCCCATTGAAGGATTCAGAGAAAGGACTGAAAGAGCTTGAAGGGGCTTGAGACCCCATATGAACAACAATACCAACCAACCAGAGCTTCCAGAGACTAAGCCAATACCCAAAGTCTATACATGAACTGATCCTGGACTCCAACTGCATAGGTAGCAATGAATAGCCTAGTAAGGGCACTAGTGGAAGGGGAAGCCCTTGGTCCTGCCAAGACTGAACCCCCAGTGAACGGGATTGGTGGGGGGAGGGTGGTATTGAGGGGAGGATGGGGAGGGGAACACCCATATAGAAAGGGAGGGGGAGGAGCTAGGGGGATGTTGGCCTGGAAACCAGGAGAGGGAATAACAATTGAAATGTAAATAAGAAATACCCAATTTAATAAAGATGGAGAAAAAAAGCTGTCCAATTTTTATAGCATTTGAGGCTCATTACTTTTCTTTACATCACTATCATACTATTAAGACTGAGCCAGAGAAAGCATTCACCAATGAAATAAAAGATTGTGTCCTGTGGTCTTAGAAGTTTACAAATATATGAATAATTAAGGCATTAAATAATATTCATATTTAAATTATGTTTATAAAAATAGAAATAAACATCATTAATTAACAATCAAGAACTTCACATAATTTGCTGAATATTGATGAGATTTTATTATTTTACAAGGTAAATAGAGAATTCACTTTTAAAGCACCTTTACCCAAATGAGGCTTGATCACATTCTTTGTGTATAAGGGTCTAAGAGATTCCTTTGTGAATATATCTTAGGAAACATTAGGATATTCTTAATGTATGATTTTTACAACATTAATGGGTGAAGATAATGAGGTAAAATGTTAATGTTAGGAAAGGAAAGGTAGCCATATTAACAAATACAAAAAACTTAAGAAGTTAGAGTCCAGAGAATCAAATAACCCTATTAAAAATAGGGTACAAAGCTAAACAAAGCATTCTCAACTGAGGAATATGAAATGACCGAGAAGCACCTAAAGAAATGTTCAACATACTTAGTCATCAGGGAAATGCAAATTAAAAGAACCCTGAGATTCTACCTCACACCAGTCAGAATGGCTAAGATTAAAATCTCAGGTGACAGCAGATGGTGACGAGGATGTGGAGAAAGAGGATCACTCCCCCATTGTTGGTGGGATTGCAAGCTGGTACAACCACTCTGGAAATCAGTCTGGAGGGTTCTCAGAAAATTAAATATAGTACTATCTGAGGACCCAGCTATACCTCTCTTGGGCATACACCCAAAAGATGCTCAACATACAACAAAGACATATGCTCCACTATGTTCATAGCAGCCTTGTTTATAATAGCCAGAAGCTGGAAAGAACCCAGATGCCCTTCAACAGAGGAATGGATAGAGAAAATGTGGTACATCTATACAATGGAATACTATTCAGCTTTTAAAAACAATGACTTCATTAAATTCTTAGGCAAATGGATGGAAAATTTCATCCTAAGTGAGGTAACCCAATCACAAAAGAACCCACACGGTATGGACTCACTAATAAGTGGATAGTAGCCCAAAACCTGGGAATAACCAAGATTCAATTTATAGACCACATAAAGCTCAAAAAGAAGAAAGATAAAAGTGTGGATAATTCAGTACTTCTTAGAAGGGGGAACAAAATGCTCACAGGAGGAAATAAAGGAGACAAAGTATGGAGGAGAGACTGAAGGAAAGGCCATCCAGAGACTGCCACGTATGGGGATCCATCCCATATACAGTCACCAAACCAAGTCACTATTGGGAATGCCAAGAAGTGCATGCTGACAGGAGCCTAATAGCTGTCTCCTGAGAGGCTCTGCCAGAGCCTGACAAATACAGAGGTGGATGCTCGCAGCCAACCACTGAACTGAAAACAGGGTCCCCAAGGGAGGAGTTAGAGAGAGGACTGAGGTAACTGAGAGGGGTTGCAATCCCATAGGATGAACAACCAGACCATTCTCCCCCAGAGCTCTCAGAGACTAAACCACCAACCAAAGAGTGCACATGGAGGGACCCATGGCTCCAGCCACATATGTAGCAGAATATGATCCTTGTTGGGTAACAATAGGAGGAGAGGTCCTTGGTCCTGTGAAGACTCGATGGCAGAGTATAGGGGAATGCCAGTGCAGGGAGGCGGGAGGGCATGGGTTGTGGCGAGAGCACCCTCATGGGGGAAGGGGGTGGGAGGATGGGATGGGAAAACAGGAAAGGGGATAACATTTGAAATATAAATAAAAAATATCCAATTTTAAAAAAAGTTTAGTATTTCATATAAATCTTGTAGGGGAATAAATTCCTTAAATGCATGTCTATAAATCTCTGGAATTAATTTTAAAATGAACAATACAGAAAAGCACACTGGACTGGGCAGGTAGCTCAATGGGTAAGCACACTCCTTGCAAAGCATGAGAATCTGAGTTCAGTTTCCAACAAAAATGTGAAATAAGTCAGTCAGGACCCTGTGCCTGCCTGTAAGTGAACACTAACTAGATGGGACTGGCAGGAGGCAGAGGAGATAGGGTGATTGCTAAGGCTTGATTGTAGCCAGTCTATCCAAAACAGCAATCTTTGATTTCAGTGAGATTGTCTCAGGAGAATAAGGCAGGAAGAACTGGAACACGATAGACAATACTCTCCTCTGTGATCTGCACACAAGCACATATACAACATACAACATACTCTGGTACATACTGCTGTCTCCTCACATGTGTAAATATCACCTCACACACGTACGCAAACACTCACACACACACACATACGCGCACACAAACGCACACACCACATAGCAGAAGTTCAGACTGTACCCGAGAACAATGCATGCTCCCTCCATTTCCCTTTGTGAACATTTTAGTTCTATCCGAGTCATTCACTTGCATTTAGACTAGGCTATTTTTCATGTCAATAATTTCTCCATTTACGGTAAACAAGGTTGATATAGAATCTATTAGATTTTCAGGCTTTATTCTAGAATTCACAGTGTTAATCACGATAGTCTATGTCCCATCTTACAAAGCAGCATGAGTAATATCTTTGTGCAGAAATGAGCATTTGCATGCGTTAGAGTTCTGGTCTTCTAATAACATGCAACTGAACCTTTTATGTGTTTAACATACCATATTCTCCTTTACACACTACTTCATGCAATTTTCTGTAGGGTACATGTTGGGGAAAAGAGTTTCTTGGGGCACATGTGAAAATATGCAAGTATGAAAGGCAGATAGAGTGGGCTGGAGTGGAAAAGCACAACATTGGAATAGACATTGAGAATAATATTGTGTATTAATGACTCTGGTGCAGGAAAGTTGCATTGATATTTTTAAGCTCCACAAAAGAACTGTTTTTCAACCTTGATCTCAAAATCAATGGCTGTATTTCAACATTTCTCCATTGGGGGGAAAAGTATCTTATTCTGAGAAATTCCTGTCTTTGGGCCAGTACTAATAGAAAGCCACACTAGGGATGCTTTTAAAGGTGGGGGGGTTCCCCATAATGGAAAAAAAATCCATTAATAGGAATTAACTTGCTTCAGAGCCAATGTCAGAATAAATTGCCTCATTTTAATACAAGAAAATGTCCTTGGATCCAACGTAGGATTTTAGGTTTGGGGGAATCTTTTCCATTGCCCTGAAGCCCACAGCTAGTTGTGATAATGAAGTTCTCAGAAGAAATGGAGATGGGGTAATTATGCTTCCAATTAAATATAAGACTATAATTAAAGGCAGTTTGGCTGGTTTGAATTTGAGCAAACTTGGTATGTGACATTTCCATTATATAGGAACCCATGATCAAGTCCGTCAAAAGGAACAGATGTCAGACAGGTGGGTCACAGATATGATTCTACGCCAGCTATTATGTGGCTGGGCTTCTTTGTTTGCTCTCAGGAAACACTTCTTAGATAGTAAAGTGCAAACACAGTATATTCTACTTCTGATCATTAGAGCTCCTTAATTTATAAATGGAAAGAAGATAATCTTTTTTACCTGGAGCCAGTAGCTAACAGAAGAGACTGTCCCTGTGCTCTCTCGAGTTCTTGTTTGTATATTGCAGTTTCTTTTGGCTTCTCCCTCTCTTCTTCCTAAGCCTCTTGCTGTCCTTCCTCTCCCTCCCCCTTATCTTTCTTGTTTCTCTGCAATCCATACTAAACGGAGAAACTAATATGAGGCAGATCATATGTGTAGCAGCCAAAGGAAGCTTGGAACAATATATTAAGAATGAACAAGTGCTGGTTTTCATAGGCAGGCTTTCCTACCACATCTTTATGAAAGATGTTTAAAGTCTAAAAGTGAAGATTTAATGCCCAGCTGTTCCAAGATGACTCTGAGCAGGGAAACCAGGTTTCTTAGTCCTTTATACTTACTCCAGCTAAATTTAACTGTCTGGATGAGAATACATGCTTTCTATCTTTATAACTCACGTGTAAAGGTACTTTGATCTTTGCATGTGTGCATGCTCATGCTTGTCCACATGACATGGTATGGGTATCCACATATATGTGCTTATCTGTATTGAGCCAGATGTTGTTGATGTCTTCCTCAATCGTTTCTTCACATTACTTTCTGAAACAGCAAGTCTCATGGAACCCCGAGTTCATCTTTTTGGCCAGAGACCCTCCTGTTTGCCTTTTTAGCTCTGGGAATCACAGGCTTGTGTTACTACTACGTTAGGGTTTTTAAAACCTGTGTGCTGGGAATCCAAACTCAGGTGTTCACACTTGTTCAGCAAGCGCCTTACAAACTGAGCCATCTCCCCCGTACTGTTGTAGGATTCTGATGCATTCACTTTCTGGGACAGCTATAATACATTACTGCTAATTTAATAACTTGAAACAAGTGGACTCGCTGTTTCCTAAGTTCTGTAGGACGCGTGGATTGGTAAATTTAGGCACCACAACTTCAGATAAATTGAGATTGTCCCTGTCTAATCCTGAAGGTGAAAATAAACAGGACTGGACTTTTGGAAGCTCTGTGCAAGATTCCATTTCCTAGTCTGTGCAGTTAATGAAAAATTCAGCTCTGTGCTGCTATGAGACTATGCTGCATGGCTTCAGTTCAACCTCGAGAACTGTGACCTTTGCCCCATGGTCTTCTTTGTCTTTTAACACAGCAATAATAGGTGAGTCCTTTGCACGCTTATTTCCTACGTCTTCTTGGTCACATTGGCCTCGACACTTCCAGTTTCCTCTTGTAGTTTTATCTTAAATCTCAGTGTAATATAACCAAAGTAGAACTGGAGGTGAAAAAGGGAAATCTGTAGCATGAAATATCACTTCCTTATGATGACTGTTAATGAATACTTTCCACTTATAAACACACATAGGATATCGTTAGTTCCATGGCAGTTCCAGACAATCTCTCCAACTTCAAATACTTATTAGCAATTGACTTCCAATAATACATAGACCCCATTGGCCACAGTTGGAACTGTGAGTGGCACTGCCTCTAATACTCACAGTTCCTGTCTCTCTGCATTTTACCCAATCCTGCTAACATTTTTTTCATTTTTTCATAATGCAGACATTCTCTTTCTCTTTTATCTTCTGAACAATGAAACTATTTTCACATCACTTACATTGTGCTGGATTGTACAAGTAATCTATAAGTAATTTAAGATGCAAAGGAGGCTGGGTGGGGGATTCTAGACAAATAACTGGACTGTTTTAGATGAGGCACTTGAGTCCACTCATTTTGATGTATATGGTGTGTTCTGAAGCCAAGCTCCTGGTAATCCTAACAGACAAATATATCATACTAGAAAAAAAAATCAGGATGATCAAAATTTGGGCTACAATGCAAAGATGTGGGGTGTGGTGTGTGTGTGTGTGTGTGTGTGTGTGTGTGTGTGTGTGTGTGTGTGTGTGTGTGTGTGTGTGTGTGTGTGTTATTAATGACATGAGGAATTCTATAAAGGTCAACTTTAGATGGTTTCCTTGTTTCACTCTCTACATTATTTTTTAAAACAGGGTCTCTCACTGAAGTTGACACTCATAGATTGCCTAGACTGGCTATTCAGAATGCTCCGGGGATTCTCTGGTCTCTGATCCCAGTGCTAGGATTACAGATGTGCAGTCATACCCACCGTTTATGTTTTACATGGATGGGGCCAATCTAAACTCTGGCCCTTGGTTCTTGCAACTGTTCCTGTCCAATTCAACTGCTTCAATTCTTCAAATTTTAGTCAATGGTGTAAGACTGGAAGAGTGAGCCTATTTTAATCATATGAACTGGTTAAACACCGTTCTTCTAATGGCTTAATAATGCTTTCAGAATGGTAACCTTGCGGGCAGGGGATTTGCATTGGCGGTAGGGCACTCACGTAGCATGCCATGGGTTTGGATTCTGTCAATGGAAAGTAATACAATCAAATTGCAGTTGTGTGTATTTCTATAATCATAGCAAACTGACTCTGCTACCGAATAGCATCAATAATACAACCAGAGATCAATACTATGTTATTGATTGACTTTAGGAAATAATTTCAGGTTTAGTACTAAATAATCAATATGAGGATTCATATTTTTATATACTATAATTTTATGTAAACTCTTGTTTTATGTTCATTGAGAGTATATATACATGATTTACATATATAAAATACATATTCATATATATGTCTATGCTTTTGTACTCTTACTATTGACTTTGTCTCCTAGCCCTTTCATATAGTTTTTATATTTTAAGACATTAGGTTATCTCTAAAAGTAAAATAAGGGAAAAATATTTCACAACTTTTAAATATAATTAGTTAATATGATCACCAGTGACATAAGATAGTATAACATTTGTTAAGTCTTATTAGAGCAGTAACACCATTCTGGGTGGTTTACTTACTATGGCAAATGTCATTGTTTTTCACACAACCATGTATTACATCAATTCATGCTTTTTGTTTTTAGTTCAGTATTTGGTTTTTAACCAGGATTCTGGGACCAGAAACCAGAGTAGATAGATGCTTTCCTTGGGGGATTTTATATAAATATCTGCCCTAAGCTAAAAATAGTAATGTATCCCAAAGGAAGTCAGCTAGTCAGGCTTCAAAATGACTAAATTAAATAATGTTGGTTCCAGCCTGATTTTTCAAATAACTATGTTAATAGAGAAAAGATGTGTTTAGTTTTCCCCATTAATCTGCACAATATATTGGAAAGAATGAGATAATGTCTCCTAAGAAAATCTTTTGATTTATTATGGAAAAATCTCACATAAAATTGCTATTATAGTGGTGTTTTAATTTTAGTTCAAATGAAATGAATACCCAAGGATTAGTGCTTCTCCTTGTTTGCAGCCAATCTGTTTTGTTTATGATTCTCTCCAAATCTCACTTAATAAAACTTAAAGAGTAATTTCTGACTTAGTAAAACAGAGCAAACTAAAAAAAAAATACTTTTCTTGTCAATTCAGTTATTTATATATAAACCATTTATTCCACAACCAAAACACTAAATGACTTTGTTTATTCAACTCTGTCAGGTATTGAGCAAATGTTTCTGAATTGTTATCTACCTTCTTAGAAGATACTTATCAGTTGCTTATATCTCAAACACTGACTGCTGTCCTGAAGGACCCAGAGCGTGGGAGAAAGAGGAAGAGGCGTCTGCTTCCTCCTCCTGCACCCTCCTCCTCTTCTTCTTCCTCCTGTCCACTTCCTCTTCCTTTTTCTCTTTCTCCTCATCTCTTCTTCCTTCTCCTGCCCCTTCTTCTTCTTCCAATTGACTTTTAATTTTATAATAATTTTATGTCACAAAAATGCAACATGGAGAGTTCTGTATGTGCTAAACTCAGTTTCTCTCATTAATCATTTGTATTAGTATGCTCCACCTATAACCAACAAATCAACATTGATACACTATTAATGTTCATACTTCAGATTCACTGAGTTTGCTTGTAGGGTTATCTGCTTCAAGATGATCAAGTTACCAGCATATTTTTCGTCGCCTGATTTCTATGGGCTTCTTTTGGCTGAGACAGCTTTGAAGTGACAAATCCACAAACTTACAGCTTCTCGTTTATTAGATGATATCAAGAAGTGCATTTTAATGCCTCATGGTTTCTGGTCATCTGCATATCACTGTCTTACATCCTCATCATGAATACTCTCTCTCTTTTTCTACACCATAGGTGTTAGAAGGAAGTCACTAGGAGAGGTCAACATTTAAATAGGATTTCTGGCTCAGCTATGCAAGGAAAGCGTGTCTACAAACATTTGGAATTCTACAAAGCAACTTTTACATTTTGTTCTCATTTCTATGCACTCAATTATTTCTACTAGTGCGAATTTGTGATTACTCATATTGTATTACATTTCAGAATTTAGTTTGTTTTTACATTTATTCTTTGGGCTTGGGCATTTCTTTCCCTTGATGCCTTTGTATTTCTGACATCCTTCCATCTTTGTAGGAGCTTTGTTAATTTAGACCTTCCTTTTGGGGGGCATTGTAAGATGTTCTTACCCAATATCTCTCTTAATCCTATATTCCCCTGTAGCTTCCAGCAGCCATGGTTTATTTTACTAGGGGCTGATACCAGAAAATGCAGACCTAGATCCTAGGTATTTTAGGGTACTTTTAATATTCAAGCCCATCTTAGATTATTGACGTCTCTGAACTCTTTGAACACCACATACACATCATTATTAATGTCCACGAGGCTCGCTCAGATGGATATTTCTATGTCCAGCCCAACACTGTATGCCACAGATAGATAGGATGATTACTTGTTATCTCACAACACAGCTTGGCATGAGTCTATGCTGATGTAAAATGTGTATCTTGCTTCAACATCACCATTTTCCCTTTCTTCTCCACGGCATGGGTTACAAAGTTGAAGATGATTAGAAGAATGGAAGGTTAAGAGTACTAAAGAAGAACCTCCCGTGTCTGTGATGTCTGGAAACTTCCTCTGGTATCATCAGATACAAGAACATTCACAACTTCTTTTTTGGGGAACCCATATCAGAATGACTCACCAAGGCAGGAATGCATACCATTGATTTCATTGTATGGAAAGTATTTGAACTTTTCCTACATGCCAAACTGTGTACTAAGCACTTAAGCATGATGCTGAGATGCTGAACAGAACAGAAAATTGTTACCTTCCTAGTGCGAAGATTAACAGCAAACAGTTCAACCTTCACCCCACACCCCCAAATGCAAGAAGCTTTAACCTGCTGGAAACATCACAAAAATATTAAAATAAATAATTGGATATTTAAAATTTTCTGAACATATACCCAACAGACTTTCATCAAATATAGATTTTGCAGAACAGAATTCTGGAAAATAAGAAGGCCAAGGAGAAATTCCATAATGTTGATGCAAGCGTGGGGTGTTATAGGAATAAAGGGAATATTTCGAAAAGGGGATCAGAGAGATACAGAAATTGAAAGTAGCTCAAAACTGAGGCAGTAAGGAAAGATACAGCATCATGTGTGGCTTCTGACCCCTGGAATCTATTAGATGATTTAAGGTTGATTGGTACCCCGTGGCTGGTATTGAGAAAACTGTGATATGATTTAGGCTGATTGGTACACGGCGAGGCAATTACAAAGAGCGTAGTATAATGCCGACTTTTCTTTTTTACAATTTATCTAGCACTAATGACATGCCAGGTACTCTCTAAATGACTTTGCATATATCATTTGGGCATTACTTGAACTAACACAATGAGGTAGGTATTAATTGTCTCCATTTATAATCTAGGAAATTGAGGCTCAAACAGATTCATAATACAAATGGGGTCTACATAGCTGGGCAATAGTGGAGACAGCAATTCGGCCTCACTCAGACACCATTCCATGTTTATCTTGAAACAAGTGTCACTGTGTGTAGGGGGAGGAGCTGATACGAAAATCTGGATCCCTAATTGGTTCTTGATTTGGTCTATAAATAAGGCAGAAGCCAATTGCTGGGTGAAGGGTAAAGGTGGGACTTCCGGGTCCTAGGAGGAAGAGATAGAGGAGGAAGAAAAGAGAACTTTCTTCCTGGCAGGCTTTGGAGCAAAAAGGACACAACAACCATGTAAGAATCTGCGGCCTTCGTACCGGTGGATGGCTGGTATAGGCTAGCTGATAATGTTAGGGCAAGAGATTCATGGCCTGGCAATTGTGTCCTCTGCTAAGTTCTAAAATAATAAAGCTGTCTGAACTGTTTTCCTCCGTGGGCAGTAGCTGGTGGAATCGGTGGAGTATGGACAGCAGCTTTTGGCTTTCCCAAGTTGGGGATTGGTTTTGGCCGATCTCGGAGCTAAGCCAGGAGGAGAACAAGCTGAGCTCCTGGGAATGTGGTAGTATGGTTTTTGTTTTGTTTTGTTGTTTTTTGTTTGTTTGTTTGTTTAATTACACTCAGCAACTGTGTAATAACCACGCGTGGAGATGGCTCATTGAGTGAGACCGAAGAAATAATACTTGTGGAATTTGATATCTAATAACTTGCCTTTCGCTGTGGTGCTCATGATATTTTAAGTTTGTCCTCCTTTTAAATAAAATATTCTCCTATATGAAGGAAAGAGAATATTTTCCTCTTTGGAGAACAAATTGACTTTTAGGAGACTTGGAGAAAAAAAATCATTTTTTTGGAGGGCGTCTTAGTTTTACTGCTGTGAACAGACACCATGACCATAGCAACTCTTATAAGGACAACATTTAACTGGGGTTGGCTTACAGGTTGAGAGGTTCAGTCCATTATCATCAAGGTGGGAGCATGGCAGCATGCATTCAGGCATGGTGCAGTAGGAGCTAAGAGTTCTGCATCTACATGTGAAGGCCTCTAGGAAAAGACTGACTCTCATGTCCTTAGGAGAAGGGTTTTAAAGGTCATGCCCACAGTGCCACACTTCCCCTAACAAGGCCATACTTCCAAATAATGCCACTCTCTGGAACAAGCTTACCCACAGAGGGTAAACTTCTCCAATTAAATCTTTACCCAGTTTTAGTTTGAAAACTGAAAAAAGAAGTACATCTCCAGCAGAATTTGGAGACAGCTGAGCACCATGAGCCTAAGGAGAGAAAACTGTAAATAAAATCACTGAGTTTTCCTTGCAAAGGTCATCTCAACTGAGCAGCTGTTATTTGTACCTAGGACCAATAAAGAAAGAACGAAACATCCTAGTTTGTAACGGGAGTTTTAAAATGTTCTTTTTCTTCATTTAAACAAAATATGACGGCCAAAAATATTTCACTTGCCGTTATAAAATAAAATAAGGTGTTCTATGTTTATGAATGCATTTAGCATAAGAAGAGAAAGAAAACGTGTAGGAGACTAATGATTTTTTGCAACTAGACCAGATTTTCTTTTCTTTTGATGTATACATATCTACTTTTAAGACAACGAATTTGAAGAGATCAATAAAGGTGAGAAGTAAAATTAAATTTTCTGTGAAAAACTTTATTTGTTCCCCCTCCTGTCTTCACATTTGACTCAATACACCCTTAAACACGTCAGAGTACGTCTAAGCTTAAGGCATCAGATTCTGTAGCTAAGTATTCTGCTTGGTTGTGACCTGCTAATGTTTTCCGTGAAAGTAGAGAGCTAGTGGATTTCAACAGCCCTACATCAGCCCTGCGCTGGTCTGAGTTTAATGTTATTTATTGACCATTTTCAAAAACAATGTAATAACTTCTGGCATCCATAAGACAATGAGGGATCTGTTTCTTGGTTCTCAAAAGTGCTATATATAAACAAACTGCCATCTCCCTGATTTCTATAGCATTTCTAACTATGGTGATTTAAAGGGCTACTTTCCCCAAAGCAGTGACCTTTCCACAGACAAAAGGAAAACATATATATTCCAATATTGGATATACAATTTTAAAAATGCACTTATATTTTGCCATATCCTTTCCACACTCCATAGACATATATATGATTATTTAATGTGTGTAAAACATTATACTTTTTCAGAAAGTAAGTAAACTTATAAATGAAGGTTATTTACTGAAGCTAGGGACATCGCTTAGTTTAGAAATTCTTCTCTAGCATTTACAATGTGCTCATGCCAATCTCCAGCACTAACAAACCTGGACATGGTGTACATTTATTTTATCTCAGCACTTGGCATGGTGGTACATATATGTTACTGAAGCACTTACAAGATGGAGTCAGGTGGATTGTATGTTCAAGGTCATCTTCATCTATATGTTGAGTAAAGGCCAGACTGCCCTACAGAAGGCTCACTATTTAACATACATAATAACTATTATTTCTTTCTATACTTAGTGTGTGAATTTGTGAGTGTGTGTGTGTGTGTGTGTGTGTGTGTGTGTGTGTGTGTGTGAATATGGACATGTGCATGCCACTGTGCATGTGTGTAAATCAGAGAACAGATTTGGTGAATTAGTTCTTGCATCCTACATTGTTGCAGCAGGGTCTCTTCTGCTGCTGCACTATGAACTGTGGTTGAGGAATTGTTACAGGTCCACCTCACCTATACCATAAGGATCCTGCGATTACGATTGCTTGAGCACAGGTTCTGGGCTCATATCATCAGGCTTTCTTGGCTAACACACGTACGGGCTGAACTAATATACATGGTACATAGTTTCTTAAGATTTTGATTTTGATTGCATGCATGCCACTGTCTAAGTATAGGCTTGTGTATATGTGTGCAGTTCCTCATGTGGTCAGAAGAACATGTTGGATGTCCTGGAGCTAGATCTAAGGATGATGGGGAGCTTCCTGGTTTGGGTGCTGGAAACCAAACTCTAGCCCTTTCGAGGAGCAGTAAGGACTCCTAACCACAGCACTATCTCTCCAACCTCATACAGGACAACTCTTTAACAACTACGATGTGTTGCTTGGGAGTCTGAGTGCAAGCAAAAAAAAACCCACATGAGTGGCATTAGAGAACTTATTTTATGGAAACACTTTCACATTGGGTGCTATATGCATGAGGGGGAAAACATTCCACTTCAACATAAAAATTATTAGTTGCAATCAAATAAGAAAAGCAAAGAGGAACAGCAGAAAAGGTCATGCTAACAGTCATTGATTTATAAAAGAAATAAGTTGTAATTCTCATTTATATTCTCATGTAAATATTTTAGTGCTATCCGCACTGAGATCTAGGGTGGTCCGAAGAGAAATAAGCAAAGGAGACAGTGTAAGCAAAGGAGAACCAGGGCTCTTCTCTATTAAGAAGTGGTTTCAAGTGTGTGCTTACACCAAGGAATCCTGTATGCTTTAGCCTTTACATTAGTTGTACAACCGGAAAGTTTTGGGATTTCCAAGTGGCAGTCTCAAAGAGGAGCTGCGTGCAAAGATGAGCTGAGTTGGATGTTACGTGGGAAAGGAAGCAGGCACCCAGGCTGTGGTGCTAAGCTCCACTGGGAAAGCCTTGAGCTAACACAATCAAAGGCAGGCTGTAATGCCAGCTGTGCTCTGCGCATTCCAGCTCTTTCCCCAGATAATCATTTTACAAGCCCTTATATGTGTCAAAATGGGAATTGTCAGACAAGGGAAAGGACACAAATATATGAGAAAGATGTCTTAGTTCTTTAGTATTTTGTACTCATTACATAGTTAACTATGTAACTCATAGTTAATGGTATTTCATAACCATATATTTTTCCTAAAGTTGTATTGATTGTGTGTGTGTGTGTGTGTGTGTGTGTGTGTGTTGCACGTAGAAATCAGTTGTGGAGTTTGTTCTGTCCTCCTACCTTTCTGTGGATTCTGAGATTGGATCCCAGGCATTCAGTCTTAGCTAGACCTCTACATCACAAGCCATCTCTTGGTTTTATTCATTTGTTTCTTTCCTTAATTGTTCAACATTAGGGTAGATTTGGGATAATTGCTACTAATACCTACTAAAACTTTAAATTCCATGTACAAATAGTTTTGTAATTAAGTGTCCAATTTTATGTGCAACACATTGCTTTGTTTCCTATGGTTTTTTGTATTTCAAGAGCTGTTCATGTCCTCAATCCTCATGAGTACTGGGAAAACATTTTAGCCCAATTACTCCACCAGTCTAACAATACGAGAATTTCTATGGAGTAACCTTAGGTCTAATTTTTTGACTTTGCAAAGCAATCATGCACTTGAGTTTTGTGGTTGTCTTGAATACTAACAGATTAGTCACTGGTATTTTAACTTCATGTGGATGTGTGTGTACAAATGTGTATGTGTTTGCAAGCATGTGGATGCCAGAGGTTGACAGAATATCTCCCTTATCACTCTGTCTTATTTTTGAGACAGGGTTTCTCACTGAAATTGAAGGTTGCTAATTCAGGTAAACTTGTTGGCCAGCAAACTGTAGGCATCTTCCTATCTCTTCCTACCCTGTATTGGGAATGTTGCTTTTATCTTTTTTTTACATGAATGATAGGAATCAGATTCTGGTACTCATGCTTAGGTGACAAGCGTGCTACTAACTGAAACATCTACTGAGACCTTCTTCTTCTCTTTAAAATGATGTTAAAAGAACATTAAATTGATACACTCAACTGATTGTATGTATAATAAGCTGAAGCGGGCATGAGCATGGACTTTAGAGAACTTATTCTCTAAATGAAATAAAGACATATAAGGGGCAGAAAGGACATTTCCTTTAGTGATGTAGCCATTGCTCACAATTGTCTATCCTCTATCAAATAAGGGCCCACCATCGCTAATGCAAGAACTCCTAGTTAAACTCTCAGGTAGCAGAGGGTTCATCAGGAAATGGAGGGAGACAAGAAAATGGAGATGAATATGATAAAAACATATAGCACATATGAAGTTATCAAAAATTAAATTAAAAATTGCATGTGGAAGAAAAGTTAAAAACATTGTAACAAGTAGTAGAAAATACACAAAAGGAGAGAAAGGACTGTGTTTGTGTCATAGCAAGATGGACCATTTCAATGTGAAGATATATATATATATAGATAGATAGATAGATAGATAGACACACACACACACACACACACACAATTATTTCTTTCCATCTGACCAGATGCAAGACCAGTTATAATACAAATGTAATGAAACCTCAGGAAGATTGTATTTTTCATGTGCATCTTGATTGTTTAAAATTAAGACTTCTGAAATATTAAAGATGATCAAATATTAACACGCTCTTGGCATCTACTCTGCAGTTTCCAAGGCACCGAAATAAAGCACATGTTTGCTTAATACTCTAAACTTCATCTCACCACAGAGAGCTGCATCAACTTCCTGCTCACATTTAAACACCATTAAGGTGCAACTTGCAGTCTGTAAAGTTTTATTGTCTGAGTCCTGCTTACCTGAGGGACCACTTACCTGCATTCCTCAGAGAAGCCTGGGAAGCAGTTCTGCTGCTAGTTGCTGCCTCTCCTTGGAGGTGCTGATGTGGCACTATCACTCATGGCAAGTTTCTTGGGTCCTGGGGCTTCTGTTACCTGCCCTCAGCCCCAATTCATGTCCTCAGTTGTGAGACACAGCCCTCCTGATCAAATAACATTTGCAAACAAAGAAGCCAGCAACGCTCAGGTTGTGATTTCAGAACTGGGGTGAAAAGACTCTTTTATATTTATCTGTGATTGCAGGCACAAGATAAGTCTATCAAAGGATATCTGCAGAAATATTGGTGATATGAGAAGCTTTAGAGTAAATAATTTATACACAACATAAATTGTAATAATGTAGGATTTAATATAATCAGTCCACATCAGCCCTAGGAAAATTAAAGCATAGAGTGAACCATCACGTTAGAAGAGATGATTTGTTGAGAATCGTCTTCAAGTGACATTTTAAATTAAATGCGTAACTTAAAACTAAAGAGGAGGGTTGGCAATTTTGTTTCAGTATGTTACAAAACTAACATAGACCATACTATGTTAATTAGACTGAAAATGATAGAATTATTGTTAAATATTAATTTGTGTGATGCAGTTTCCCTAAGCATTTTATGTCAACTTTACTAACAAGAAAGAAATCAGTGTTTTCATTTTCAAAGCCACAGAGAACTGGTCTAATTTTTAAATATTGGTTTTGTTCCTTTGAAGTCACTTGGTTTCTCTTGATCACTGATATAAGGATAGAGACACACAACATCATTCTGAATCCGAAGTTCAAAAACATTACTTCAGATTAAAATTTTACATACATATGTGTGTATGCATATTTACATACCCTCTACCTATACATGCATCAATTATCTTTCCTGGCTATGATGCTTTTGTATATTATCTAGAATTCTCAGAATCCTTTTCATGTAGGTCTGATTATTCTGTGGCCCTCCAAAAATGCTTTAATTAATTTCTTTAATTAATTTGCATTCTGGTATCTTTTCCTTGCCTTAGGCAAATATTTTCAAGTGAAGCATCATCTCGAAGTTGCATGACTATAGAAAAGGTCTCAGTTTGGCCTCTGTAGAAAGATTTACGTCCCCACCTAATTGCCTCCACCATCCCCTCTATCTCCACTGAACACAATCAATTTACTTCGTCCCCCTGGTTATTGCTCGCAGCACAGTGAAGCATGACAGAGTGAAATGAAACACCAGCGACACAATGTAAGGAGGTCAGACAAAGAAAGAATGTAGATGAGAGCCGGCTAAACAGATGCTGTGTAATGTCGGTTATGTGTTTGGTTTCCTGCTTAATATATGACCTGACTGCCCTCCCCATGAAAATTATTAAACCCTATTTTAAACTTGAGTATGTGTCTTGAATGCAGTTTATAGACAAGTTTGAATGAGGATATAAGCATTTAGCATATATTTGTCTCAGGGAAAATGTATCACTGAGAAGTTGGATATATGAAATTGTAATTGCTGGTTGAAAGCTGAGGGAGGCTCTGTTGTGCCCCTCCACCTCCCACAATGCACTTCTGTCTTTAGCTGTTTGTGTTGTGGAGTTAGCAAGGATGGTTGAGCCTTGAGTCATAAGTTATATTGTAAAAGTAAAGGGGAGCAGAATTATGCTCAGAATTCTGTGCATCAAAAATGATGTCATGGCGAAGTTTGATAGGATGAGCTATTTGACTGTGTTACAGAATTATAAGTAAGACAAAATGGGGGAGGAAACTTATCAGGCAGTGATTCCACTTATGAAGAGTCAAAAGACGGCTGATGGAACAACAGTAGTAAAAGTAATGGCATCTCTATTTCACACAAGTGACTCTTTCCAGACTCGGTTTGCTGAGGAGGAAAGTGAACTGTGGAGGGGTCTAACTAACTCTCCCCTGATGGTGCAGGCAAGAGAAAGCAGAGACAACACTTGCATATAGGGAGTCTTAGTGTATTTTTCTTGAGATTAGCAGCAGTGATAAATCATAAGACAAGTGGATTACATGAATTATTGATAGGATTGGTAGGCCTTGGTCCCTGAGTTAATGCAGAACATGAACAAGAAACATGGAGGTGTAGGTTTGGGATTTACCAATATTTCTTGTGCAGCCAAGGCTCTAACAAACAGGGAGAGCATGCAGAAAGAGGTGCAATAGAAATGGTGTACTGCAAAGCATCAACATATAATCTCAGGTGGAGAAAGACATGACCCTGAAGATAACTCCACGGGCTCGGGCTCAGTAATGCCCACCAAATCAGGGCTTCCAAGAAGCATGGTAGGAGGTGCCCACTGACAGCAGAAAGAGAGTAAGAGGATGCTGAAATAAACACAAAGGTGAATGCAGCAGCAAACCACTGAATTGAGAATAGGACCCCGTTGAAGGAATCAGAGAAAAGAACTGGAAGAGCTTGAGAACAGAGACCCCATATATTACAACAATGCCAAGCAACCAGAGCTTCCAGGGACTAAGCCACTACCTAAAGACTATACATGGACTGACCCTGGACTCTGACCTCATAGGTAACAATGAATATCCTAGTAAGAGCACACCAGTGGAAGGGAAGCCCTGGGTCCTGCTAAGACTGAACCCCAGTGAACTAGACTGTTGGGGGATGGCAATGGGGGAGGATGGGGAGGGAACACACCCATAAGGGAAGGGGGGGAGGGGGAAGGGATGTTTGCCGGAAGCAGGGAAAAGGAATAACACTCGAGAAATGTATATAAGAAATACTCAAGTTAATAAAAAAAAAAAAAAAGGATGCTGAAAACCGCCCTTATTTTTGACTTACGAACAATGCCTTGCAAAGAGCGACCTCTGAGTAATAGTTTCACCTTTACTTAAGCTTAATTAGGTAGATCTGGAGACTTGAAACTGAATGCTGTGAGGTACATTGTGAGGAGCAGAGGGCTAGATATGGAGGCTGTAACAGCATTTTTAGAGTCTATGATAAAAACAGGTATGACTTCAGAATACAAACTCTGATATTTGTGGAGGAATTATCAAGATGGGGTAAGACTGAAAATACTGAGCAATACTTTTGAAAGGGAGTAAGTGATATGGAATTCCTAATCAGTAGAAGATAATTGACAGAAGGGCAGCAGACTACAGGTGTTGATCTACACTCTGTGTGATTGGTCACTGCACTCTAGGCTGATCTATCCTCTGTGTGATTGGTCACTGCACTCCAGGGGACTGATCTATACTCTGCGTGATTGGTCACTGCACTTCAGGGTGATCTCCCCTCTGTTTGATTAGTCACTGCACTCCAGACTGATCTACACTCTGACTGTTCACTATACTTTAAGGGCTGATCTACACTCTGTGTGATTATTGGTCATTGCACTCCATGGGACTGATCTACACTCTGTGTGATTATTGGTCACTGCACTCCATGGGACTGATCTACACTCTGTGTGATTGGTTACTGCACTTCAGGGTGATCTACACTCTGTGTGATTGGTCAGTGTACTCCAGGCTGATCTACCCTCTGTGTGATTGGTCACTGTACTCCAGGCTGATCTACCCTCTGTGTGATTGGTCACTACACTCCAAGGGTTGATCTACATACACTCTGTGTGATTGGCCACACATAGGGTCTTCTCTTGGTTTTATCACGTCAAGAAAGCTTCTGTTTCTTTTCTGCATTTCTACTCTATCCCTTTGTTATTCCAGGCAAAGCCTATACTAGCCATTTTCTCTGTGAGCAAGATGCTCTCGTTTCCCATTCCCTGGAAGCCACAGAGGCTAATGTGTGATTGTCAGAAAGCATAGGAATGGTGAGAATCGAGGGTGAGGTGCAGGGTTTTATAACATGCCCTTTGAGAGTAATCGTTATTCAAGTCTCCTTCCAGAGTTCTGATGGATTGAGCCATGCTGTTTTCTGAGTACTCAAATTCTGTAAGCAGCTTTACGACAGGAAGTTGGCCTTCAGAACAGGAATGTATGTAAACAAAGAAATGTGGCTCGCAGCAAAAGTTCCTCTAAATCAAATCCTGAAGGCTTCCCGCCCCCACTCCAAGCTTCGCTCTGTATCTTGATTATTTTCAGATGCTTTCTGTGCAGCAGAGACGAAACCCAATAGTTAACCTCGCCAAAGCTCCCAAGGCCTTCTCGGGCAGTTCTGAGTGTGGAGCGGCTAAACCAAACAAGGAGAAGGAAGTGAAAAAATCTAATGCCGCCTTTCTACAAGATGTACGGAGTGTATTTTCTCCCCCAGGAATCAAACTTCAAGAGTGAACTTTTAAAAGAGAGATTGAAAACTCGAGTACCACAACTGCCTGAAATCATCACTGTAAACACAAAGGGTTAGAAGCTACGGCTGTTTGGTCCTTTGACATTATTATACAACCGCATGCCTGCTGAGCTTCCAAACCTATTGTCCCACCAGCCATACAGAGCACTGCCATTCTCTGCTGTAAAAATGCTAAGATGCCAAGGGCTACAAATTGTCTTACATAAAGTCTTGGGAACTTTATAGGTTATGATAGATAAAGAAAAATACAAAGCTTTTTTGTCAGTCTCTGAACCCCAGCCTTCACGGGTGAAAGCAAAAATGTCCCAGATTCTTCTAAGGCTGGCTAACACAAACATCCAAATCCTGCTGGAAACTGAGTTTCTTTGTTTTACCCAAAACAAGAACAGAGCAGGGATGTGGGGGGTGGCTTCCAAAAAAAATAAAAAAAAATAAAAAGTTAAGCTTCTGTTGTAGTCCTAGAATCTAGCATGTCGTCTAATAGAAGAACAGAAATAAAATGTGGGAGAGCATGTCAGGAAAGGCCCAGTCGAGGAGACTGGGTCAAACGCTGCCATATTCCACCACCAGCAGTTCCTCTTTCCTAAATAGTTTAATATATGGATCTGAGACACACACACACACACACACACACACACACACACACACACACACACACACACACACACACACACACACACACACGTCATAGAAGTGGTCTAAAGAAAGATGTAATGGAAGTGCCCGTTTCTGTAGAGACTGTGGCCAAGAGAAGGTTGTTTGTGAACACCTACTTGGGGCTCCTTTTCAAGGGGTGTCATGGATTGGACTTGCAGTTCATGCATTGCTCGATGCATCACCTCCCTTTGTGATTGCTGCTAATATTTGACAAAAGCAGGCTAAGAAACGAAAGGTTTATTTCAAGAGCGCAGTTGCATGAGGGAGGCACTGTGGCCAAAGAGTGTGGTGTTGGTCACATTATGGTCACTACTCGGAATTCTATGATGAAGGTGGGTTCTCAACTCTCTTTCTCCTTTTTTGTTTAGAACAGAAGCTCATTCCACGGATTGGTGCTGCTCACATTTCAGCTAGATCCTCCCTTCCCCCCTCATCCTAATCTATAAAGCCCAACACAGCCATGCCCAGTGGTCTGTTTCCAAGATAATTCTAAACCTTATCACTTGATAATCATGATTAACCATGGCTCCAGCTACTGGCTCTGTAGGTTGCTAGGAATTCAGAGGCAGTCTTAAGGAACTGTAGATTGCAGGGTGCTGTCCAGAGTGAGTGACCATGTCTCCATGTTGATCCTGTCATGACAGCTTAATTTTGGAGTATCTACTATGACTGAACTACTGTGAAATCAAATTTTTATGTTTCATGTTTATTGACATTGAACATTGTGAGTTTTTTATTTTTTGTTTGCTTATTTTAGAAATTTTAATTTAATTACAGTATTTCTTACTTTATTATTCTCCCTCCAAGCCCTCCCATATACACCTTTCCCTTCTCTTTGAAATTAGTGGCCTCTTTTTTAAAATTGCTATTGCATGCATGCATATATGTACTTTATATACATATTCCTGAGTCTAACATGATGAGCCCATGTAATGTTGCTTGGGTATTTTAAGGTCTTACTATTTGGCACGGAACAAACAGTTGAGTGATGTTTCCTGCCGAAGGTGACCTGTCCCATTCTAGCTTTCCTCTGTTACCTAGAGTTCTTTGTATAGGGTTGAGGCTTCTTGGACTTTTCCTCATCCTGTTTGGCAGGGCATTGTGAGTTCTTTATTCAAATATATTTCTATGTTTGTACATTAACTGAATTGTTTTGGAAAAACTATAGCGCACTTCTTGCGGCTAACAAATCAAAAATTACTCAAGCCACTGGGTTTATTGACTGCCATGACCTGCTATTTTACTGTCATGGAATGGCCCTCTATTAGTTTACTCATGTGAACTTTGTGTTTGTGAATGCATAAGGATACCACGTCTCTGTGGATCTTATATACACATGCATAGTTTTAATTCCAGCTCCCATACAAATGCTATGTATGGGATTTTTGTTTGCTTATTTTTGAAATAAAGGGTCAGAATATCCTACACCTAAATCACAACAAATACTGGCCTTGCCAAGAGGTTGATGCTATTATTATTGTAAGACAGGGAGACATTGTTACTCATTGAGGAGAGGCCTGAGTTAGTTAATCAGACTGCTGTTACTATGAAAATATACATGAGGACACAATTCAGAAGAGAAACTGAGTTTAGCTCTGCGTTTTGAAGAATGTAATGAATGCTCTGCCAGCCTTGGTGATGTAGATTTATGGTCAGACAGAATACCTTAGTACAGAAGGCATGAAAGAACAGAATTATTCATTCATGGTGGAAAGGAAGCACAGAAAAAGAGGCCAGAGGGAAAGTATAAACTTTAGAGTAATTTCCACAGTGACCTGCCTCCTCTGTCTCTGGATGATGCATATGGCTGTGAACATTGTCATTGGCCCTGTGTTCTACTTGTTTTTCAATGCTTGTGGCTCTGACTCATTAAAGGTCAATCATTTAACACAGGACCATCCAGGGAACATTCCAGAGAGAAGTTATTAAAAGTTGCATCTCTGTGTATCTTTTGTACTTTAAGAATTTTTCATACAATTAGAATATTTAGGATTGAGTATTGACCTAAAAAGTCTATGGTCAGAGCCAGCAGGTAGAGAGACTGTCAGATACTGATCTGTCCCGAAAGAGTGTCTGGGTTACTCAAAGTAATCACTAAGGATGCAGGACAAACTTGATGTTTGTTTTGATTTAAATGAAAAAGGGAAAAGAAAAACTGGAAAAATAGTCTTTTATTAATTTTAAGTATTTTCATGAATAGAAAAATAGAAAAATAATTGAAAATTCAATTCTAGATACTATAAATTATATGGTTTATCTTAACATACTCTAGATTTTCCATATGATTGAATGAAGTATATAATTTCACTAAAGTGAAACTTTTCTTCTCTTGACATCTGTCTATCTGTCTATCTATCTATCTATCTATCTATCTATTAATCCACCAAATAGCTATATATCATTTATCTATCATCTATCATGTATCTTCTTCCCTTCTTTTAATCTAGTTTGTTTCGAGTTATCATAGGTAAAAGTTTTATAGTTCATATCCTAGCTTGCTTACCATCGCTGGGATAAACATCATGGTCAAGTAAGATCCAATTGAGGAAAAGATTTATTTCATCTTCTATCCTGTATTCTGTCATGAAGGAAAGACAAGGAAAGAACTAAAGCAGATACCATGGAGAAGTGCTGTTTGCTGGCTTGCTCTCCAGGCCCAAATTCACTGCCTTTCTTGTAACCCTTCAGGCCTACCTACACAGAGACAGTTTGCCCACAGTGGGCTGGGCCTTCTTACATGAACTGCTAATTAAGAAAACTCTTCCACAAGAGGAGTCCGACAGATGCAGGCATCTTCTGTCATCATGAAGTTCCTTCTCTAAGATGACTCTCAATTGTATCAAGTTAACAAAAACCTAACCAGGTCTGCAATGTACACTTCTATTGTGAATATTGCAGTCTTGCAAAAAAATATACTTGAAATCTAGGATGCTAAGCTTGGAAAATAGTAACCATAAACAATATTGAGGTTTAAAGCAAAAGGCCCAGTTTTGTATTTGTATCTGAAATTTGTATTCCACACCAAAAAAAAAAAAAAAAAAAAAAATGGAACTTAGTAAAGGCACAGAGTGAACTCTCAAATCTTGTACTGGCAAAGATAAAAACTAGGGAGAACTCCCTTTCGGGGCCACCAGTTAGACAGAAAAGCAGTTTTTGGCCTTTGGATTTCCCACTATAAAGTGAAGAATTCATCTCCAGAGTCCAGCTGGACCTAGGGATTCAGTGAAGTAGGGATTTTCAGAGGAAATAACAGCTTCGAGGTGGTTTGGGGCACTCCAGGAAGATGGCAAGCCACAGTGACTTCAGTCAGAATTTAAAACAGAAGCAGTTGGAGAAACCCGCTTTACATTCAAAACACCATGACTTAGGAGGGAAGGTGGAATTGTGGAGTCACTGCAGGTCCTTCCAGCTGTTGGGCATCAGCTTTGGCAGTGAACAAGATGCATCTGGAAACTGCAACGTCACTGAGCTTTGATAACTGGAAATGTTATTTGAGTCCACAGCATACAGGGAATATTCAAACCGTGAATATTTATGAGCTCTCATTGGGGACTTACAGAATAGTGGATGAATGCCCAGCCAAGGAGAAACTTGAACATAAGGGCAAGAAGGAAGAAGAGTAGAAACCCAAAAGGATGGAGTAGGAAGGAAGGAACAAAGGTCACACTCATTCATGTACAGTATAACAGGAATGGAGAGTCAATTGGAAGGAGACATACATTACCATTAGGGAAACTGATGAAGAACTGAAAGAGATGGCCCTTTGAAGCTGGGGTGAGGATGCTGTCAGTTGGTGGAGTGCCTATTTCACAAACTGAGGTGTACATCTCTAGGTCCCATGTAGAAGCCCGGAGAGGCCTCATGCCTTGGGAAACACAGCATTAAGACAATAGGAGTTTGAGGCCAGCAGATCCCTGAAACTTAGGGGTCAGACAGTCTATCTAAATCAATGAGCTCTGGTTTCAATGGGAGACTGCTTCTCAAAAATAATAGAATTGAAAGGAGAAAACCAACATCAACCTCTGACCTTCACAGCCACATACGCATACATACATGCACAGCTCCATGTACACGTACACAGACACAACCACCACCATCACCATACACAGAAAATAAATAACATAGAATTAAATACAATAAAGATTCCAATCTGTAAGGAAAATCATATGAGCTTCCAAATTGTTTTGTAAATTTCTTTTGAGGTAATTTGAAAGAGAGAAAATGAACTAGTTCTTGTTTACCTTTTTTATTCATTTCTCCAAAACTATTTAAGGGGGAAGCTGTATGTAGACATACTCTCATGATGCTTTTTCTGACATTTGTGCCCAGCCTTTCGAAAGAGCAAAGTTGTTTTCCTGGGGTTTCTAGAATGTTTGCATGTGTGACGTGTTCCTTGACAGTGGCACATATCACTCAGCACAGGAAGCACTCAGATGGTGTGACCTTAGATCTCTCTCTTTTGGACTGTGCCTTGGTCACATGCTAAAAATAATAATCAGGCTCTTTACTGAATTTGTTAATTACATTGAAGGAAAAATTATTATGGCTTCCTATGAGAGATTTTCCTTTTTTGTATAATTTAATAGTGATAATTGCAGAATGATTATTTTTGTCTCATTTCTTACTTGGCTCAGCAAAATATAGGCCAGTTGCAGGTCAAGAAGAAGCTGGACCTTCATGAATATCCACACACTCTACCCTTGAGTACAGCCCTCTGTAAACAGCTTTCCTGAACCATCAGGAAATTCTCAATTTAGGATGTTCCACTATAAGCAAATGGATAAAAAGTGGAGTTTAATTTTCACCCAATTGAATTAGCTTTGTTATATTATTTACAATTTAATTTTCTGCTTAGAAAAATTTTTTTAATTTTGTTTGGATTTTTTTTTTACTTCAAAACCTTGTGAAATTTTCTCTTTCCCTTGTTTATCTTACTTTTACTAAACGTTTAACTAACTGAACTTTACTATTGAAAATAAGCATAGCACAGTCTCGTCCTGCCCTCCATATTAAACAGAGTTTAAAGTATAAGGAAAGAATAGTTTTGAATGTACTATTATTCTACCTCCTTTTGTGTGAATGTAAATGTCTGAGTGTATGGTGTGTGTACAAGTACATGTGTGAGTACATGTGTCTATGCAGGTGTGTGTGTGTGTGTGTGTGTGTGTGTGTGTGTGTGTGTGTGTGTTTGTGTACCCAAGGCCAGAGAAAGATATACTTTATCCTATTCAGTCACTTGTCTCTTTATTCCTTGAGACAGAAGTTCTCACAAACCCTGAAATTTGGCTGAAAAGAGGCAAGCCCTAACACCCCTTTTGCCTACCTCCTTGTGAGTATTCTTTTATAGCTCATTGTCTTCTGGTCGATATTCTTAAGAGACTGAGGCCTATCTCATATGCCCAGGGATATTCAGTCTATGTATTAATTCAGTAAGCAAGCATAGTAGACCTATTTATTTCTGTGCAGTAGAGTTGGAGCAGGTATCAGGAGAGATAAACTTTGTTGTTAAGGGCATATCATCTTATTCTGCAATGGTTTGCAACAAAAATATAAGTTGTCAGTTTTTTATATTTTAGGGTATTTCAAGGAAAAAATAAAGGGAGATAGGAAGGTGAAATTAAAGTATATTTGGTGTGGGGTGGCCATTAGTTGTAGAGCTAGGGAAGGATCCCCTCAGCAGAGATACAACTGACTCTACTTAAGTAAAGTCAGAAATGAGTTAAAGAAAAATGTTACAGGGACTAAAGAAAACAAAAACAGACAAACCAAAGCCTTGACCTGCTGAAAAGATGGAGTGAGGTGGCAGGGAGAGAGAAGATAATTCCGAATCCTTAGGTTTAATGGCACTTCCAGTTCTATTCTAAGGGTGATGGCAGCAAGTGACTAGAGAGTTTTGTACAACCTGATGTGTTCTGATTGCATTTATGGAGTATCAGACAGTGGCTTTGGGTAAGGAGAGGTCTCTGATCTGAGGGGGAAGGGGATTACTGTGATGTGAGAGAGTCTTACTAAGGGGACCACTAGGCAGGACTCCTGTTGTCCAAGTCAACGTGTGTTTACATAGTGAACTGAGACTATATGCCTAGCTTCTTCCTGTTTAGTGGGGTGGGATGGCATGTTATTACAGTTATAAGAGAATGGTTTTCTTCACTTCAGGTTGGCAGTGTTTGGGTTAAAGCAGAAAGGAAATTGTAGTCTTGTGAGTGATGGTCATAATTAGTGAAATTTTGGTAGGGGATGTTCATAATGGGGCAGCTGAGCAGGTTTCGTAGACGAGGAGTGGAAGGCAAATACTGTAGGTGCCTCTGAAGGTTTCTGTTATCTCTAAACTGCTCTTAGATGCCAAGAATAGGACTCAGTGAGAGGCCCTATCATAAAGAAATATGGGACAGAATGATAGACCATGGTACCCAGCATCCTTTGGGTTTCAAGTATACACCCATGCCCCCGTACCATACATATAACACACCAAGAGAAGAGTCATATAATGATTCTCTACTTCTCATCAACCAAGTTGATTTTAAACCAATAGCAAACCTATCCTGTGGCCTGGAATCTCTTTATAAAATTGTGTTTCTCTATTTTTCTTACAAATTCATTCAGTCTATTCTCTTCATTCCCTTGGCTGTTCACTGGGCCAATGAAATCCTCAGATCCTTATCCTCAAACACTTCTCCATTGTGCAGCATCTCACAAAGGCCATGACTTGGTCATGAGTGAGCCTGTGTTGCCCCTCCTACATAGTAAGTGATGGGGCCTTTAAACAGGAAGCTAGATTGCTGGGAGCATGTCCTTGAAAGGGTCACCCATTCCCTTTCTGCACCTTTTCTGTCCCCACCCAGTGAGATGAGCAAACACCTGTCCTGGTCTTTCCTCATAATGTTCTCCCTGCCCTCAGGTTCAAGGCAGAAAATAGACTGACCAGCAAGGAAACAACTAAAATGCTGTTTCTAAATATTATTTTCCACTTTTTAAATTGATAACCTAAGATACTCAACACTGGCTAATACATTCATCCTCTACAGACTGAGGACAAACTTCAAGTATAACTCTTCTGTAATAGTGTTTGTAATTTCAGAGTTACTCCTGGATCTATTTTTTAATATCAATATTACAGTTATCAGAGAAAGAGAGAAGAGTCAGTTGTAGATGAATTTCAAACACACAGCAAATAACTTCAAGACAAGTATGCTCTAAATATTTTATAGGGTATTTTTATGCTAAAAAGAGTTTCCTACATTTTGTTTGCCAAACAGGGGAGTCCTGTTCAATTTCTCTCAGGAGGATCTTGCATGAATTTCATTGCTGTTTATTCTGAATTTCTTACAGTCAGAATGCACCTACATCTGACACCAAGAATGTCTGTCTGCCTTTCAAATTCTGGACCCCTTAAATGAGTATTCTTTTGGTTTTTGGTTTGTCCAATAAGCTCAGTTTCCTTATCAGAATTTTCTAACTAATTGCTAAAACCAAGAATGAACAGACAAAACAGAAAGTACCATTTTAACACTGAAATGCAGGCATCTTAACTCCTGACCCCCATAAGTGACAGCCGCAATACTGTGACATTGTTACATATGAGTAGATGAATCAGAAGCCTATAAATCAAATACTAAAGGAATAAATAATGTTTATTTTTAAATTTCTGATCACTTATAGAGCACGAATGTTGGTTCAGACACATGAGTGCCACCAAGCGCAAGTGAAGAAGGTCACAATACGTTCAGCTTTGGGGGCCAATTCTCCTCTTGTGCTCCTTGTTGAATGAGGGTCTCTTGCTTCTGCTGTGCAGCATTCTCCTGGGTGGCTGGCCCTTGTACTCCCTGCTTATTCTCCTGTCTCTGCTTCCAGTCTCACCATGGGAGTGCTGTGATCACATATGTGTGCCACCACACCTGGCTTTTTATGGGAGATAAATGAGTTATGAGGAGCAAACTCGGGTCCCCGGGCTTGGGTAGCAAATGTTTCACAAACTGTGGAATCTCTGCAGTCCACATCTTTAATTAAAAAAAACACTTATTTACAGGAATTGATATCCCCACTAGCTAGGGAAAACTAGTATTAGGAATAAAATATTCTCTCTCCTGCCGTGCATGTAGTGAAGAGATACATGGTTCTGCACGGTTCTAAGTAATGGGAGTGGAGCGAGTTTTCCTCCTTTAGCACGGGATTGTCTTCCTCCTGCCCTTGGTATTGTACTATTTGATTGTTTTTTCTTCTTCCATACAATGCAAACAACCCAAGCCTTAGGCCCGCCATACAGAAACCCGAATCTTCAGTCACGTCTACACTTTTATGTCTAAGTCTATTCTGTATTTTTAAAAAAGTAGCTTTAACCACCGGAAGGCTAAAGACAAAGATTTTTCTTGAAATTGTACTTTTCATTAAGCTAAAGTGAAGCCAGGCAGGAGGTCTGGAAGCCCTTGAGGAGAGAGGAAGGGACACTGAGCAAGGTGGCCTTTCCTCCCTCCCTGCTACAGATGTTAATTGCCACGATGCGAGGGAGGAAGCTGAAGCAGCTGGCATAGATTTGGAACAACCATACTCAAATTGTTTATAAGAAAACCTCTCCATTAAACAGGGCGTTTGGATTGCAAGGAAAGATTGTGGTACTTGAAAGCTGCAGAGAGTTTTAAAAAGAAATCCAGACATGTACCAAGAGAATTCTGTAGGTCTTTATAAACAGAGTATAAACCACACAGGTCGCAGGCAGACCTCCGGATTATAAGCAGGGAATACCCACACTTCAGAAATCCCAGTAGAAATCTTAGATGAAACTCATTAAGAAGATCTGTTGAAAAAAACAAGTAACATCTTTGAAAGAAAACATTGGTTTAGTCCAATCAATTCTTAAAGATAAATTTATTCTATTGTGATAGATATGCATTGTAACACATAGCTATATAGTTTGTGAGAAAAATTAATATAAGATCGAGTAAGTAAAAACAAAAGACTCAGAATTCTCTAAAATCTGAAATATTGTTAGTTTCCCAGGATTCCACATATAGAAAATGTCACACTGGAGCTTGCAAGATGACCAGAGGGTAAAGTCGCATGAATATTTGCATTGTCCTGGAGTTTCTAAAGATCAATTTTTCAGTCTGTTATTTTTTGATACTAAACTCCTGCTGAACACTGATTCCTCTAAAGTTCATTTTATATGTGACTTCCTTTTCTTTTCAGCACTTATCATACTGTGGGTGGTCAGGTGTGGTTTTCAGAATTACGGAAGTTTTTAAGGAAAGGCTGCTGACTACTAGCTCTGGATTGGTACTGACTGAATCAATATCAACTTGAAAATTAACAAAGACTCCTCAGGAACTTGGTGTTATTTACAGTGGGTTTTAAGAAGCACTGTGATATTAAAATTAATATTTCAGGCTAATTCATAGAGATCCCTCCTATAAATGAAGTGAGAAATTGGAACATTCTACCTTGTCCAGAAAATTTGAGGCCTCTTTGATTCAATTAGCAGATGTGTTGTTCTACAGGCTGATTTATCAAGTTTCTTATTTTTCTCAATTCTTCGTTCACCCTCTGCAGTTGCAGATAACAGCGTGTACAGGAATATGTAACGTCTAAGGGTTAGTTCTCATTGTTGCAGACACTACAATTCATGCCGATGCCCTGTCAGCACTCAAAGGGGCTGCTAATGACATCATAAAACTTGACACATGATTTTCTCCCTCGTACAGGGAAGAAAATTAAGAAATCTAATTTCAGTCCAGAAATGGAACTCAGGAAAGTGACCACAGATAAATTTTGAAGCTATTTTCAGAAGGAAGCTCAATTTCCTGTGTCTTATTCACTAGGAATATGTCTCCGAAGTTAAGTCGCTTTTTACAGGTGATCCAAATGCTAAGCGATATCGATGTTATGATTGCTGGACTAATCCTCAAATGGTGTTCTCTGTGCTCTAACTAGGGATAAGCCAGCTCACCTCCCTGAACACCTAAAAGAGATCTGCAGCAATGTGTCCGTGCCCTCTTTCCATTTTCCCCTCCTTAGTATGAACATGATGAGAGCCTACCAACATTGGTAGGCTCAGGCACTGTTAGCTCTTCCAGGGGGCCCGGGTTTGATTCTCAGCACTCGTGGCAGCTTACAACTTCCTTCAATGCTGGTTCCACAGGAGCAAACAGTGCTCTAAAGCAAGGAGCCAACTTCCAACCCCTTAACTGATGTTTGACTTTTTTATGTGACATGGTGAGATGTGAATTGTTGTACACAATGCCCCCCCCCAGAGATGTTTTAGGCTTCAGAGATGTTTTAAGAGGAAGGTGCAGAAGTTTTTCATATCCTATCTGCATCCCCCCACAGGTAGCCTACCCTCTCATCAACTTGACCCCAGAGTCATATTTGGTGAAGCTGCAATCAGCCACATACCACAGACACCCAAAGTTTGTAGTTCCCATTTGTGTAGAATGTTCCTTGGCCAACGGACGTTTAATGGAATTAGCATCTCACACAGAGTACTTCCATTTTCCTAGAAGACTTACCTCTCTGCTATGTGCACTCATATTCTTACCATCCACCCTTCCCAATCACTGGTCTTTTTACTGTCTCTATTTTGGAATTTTCAGAATGTCATGCAGTTGTACTAAGATGTATGGCCCTTGATTGACTTCTTTCACTTGTTAACGAGCACTTGTGTCTCCTCCACATCTGCTTAGGACTTGATGCTTCGATCTCTTCTTTTTTTTGCTTTTATAGTCTCCCAGTGTGTAGTTGGATAACCAGACTTAATATATTCCTTCACCCACTAAAAGACATCATCATGGTTGCTTACAGAGTTTTGACATTATAAGGAAAGCTCTATAAACACCCACCTGATAATGTGTAAAGGGTTTATTCAAACTCCTTTGAATAAACAACCTATGTACGTTGGCCGCTAAAGCCTGAAATGAGACCCATTTAGTGTTCCAAAGCACCAACAAACTGTCCCCTAAAGTGCCTTGACCTTTGGGAACTTCCAGTGGTAAACAATCTCGGTTCTCATGGCGCCACATCCTTGTCTGCATGTGGTGTTGGCTGTAGTTTGGATGGCAGCCACTCTCACATGTGTGCAGGATTTCTTCTTCCCTTTGCCTTTTTATTATGAAGGGATGGATAACATCTCTTCAAATGCCTACTTCTTGTTTACATATCTTCTTTTGTGAGCTTTACTCCACTAAAAAACGAAGTTATTTACTGGTTGGTAATTTAATTCTCTACATATTTTGAAGTTGTATCAGTTGCTGTATTTTGTCATATTGCTTTTTTCAGGGCAGAAACTATATTGTACCAATTTTTCAAGATTTAAGAGATGCTAAGTGTGGTTCACTCCATAATCATTCAGATACCTTAAAAATATTATTTGTAATATTCTCTTAAGGATCTATTTGAACTAAATTGATAGTTAACACTATTTTATCTAAATTACTTAAACATAAAAATCTATCATTACAAACTCATTTCTCATTTTCCCATGTAGTTTTTGTTAAAGCTTTAATATTTTCTTATAAATTATACTCTAGCCTCAAAAATATGCTGTCTGTGTTAAAGTTCTTGATTCTAATTCAAGACATATAATTTATTGTTTGACATGATGATACACACAGACACTTAGCCTTCATCTTTCTTTGCTGTATTGTATTTAAGCCAGCTTGAGACAGCAAAGATTCTCATTATACTGATGTGAAATGAACCACAGGGCTGAAGAAAAGCCTTTTGTGGAGTGAGACAGAGCTTAAAAGAAAGGGCTGTGGTTATGCTTAACCCTGTCAGACTGTTGTGTGGGAAATATTTTTAAAAACCGCCATCCCACACTAACGCCGGCTACTCTCTGGCCCAGCAGTCTTGCCTCCATGCCTAGCTCCATGTAGCAACCCCCATCTCAGACCCCCATCTTGAGGTTCTCTTGCTGGCGATCCAGCCCACATTCCCAGTCATCTACCCGCTGTGGTTAGCTGTCACAAGTCCCTGTAACCTGGTAAATTCAAAACTCTAGAGGCTTGCAATTTGTCGGTCAGATTTATATTAGTAAATTCTCAACCCACAAATGCCAGCACAATGAACTCAAAACTTAGTTGATATAAACACAAGCTGCACACCTGATGGGGCGAACACATCCTATTGTTTAATCATCCATCTAAGAGATCCCCAATACTTATGGCTCCCAGAACCGTGTGGTTCTGACTCTTCTTTCTCTCCTATAGGTTCCGTCTTGTCTCCTCCTCTCCGTCTCCTCTTCTGTCTGTCTGTCTGTCTGTGTCTGTCTGTCTGTATGTCTCTCTGTCCTAGTCTCTAAAATTCTTAGCCCTCCTTTCTTTTCCACTGCCTAATCACAGGCTCTCACCTTACCTTCTGCCTGCCTTCATTCACCTGCACTCAGAACATGAGATGGACATTCTTTCAAAGGCTTCTGTTTCATATATCTTTTGCCATGAGCCACCTCTCCTTATCATGGCCTATAAATGCACAAAGGGCTGTAAGACTGTTAACACACATTGGCCTCTTACAGCCTACAAAGGTTGAAAATTAGGCTAAGGTACATTTTTGATGTATATTGAATCTGTTCATAAACACTTTTGATTTGATGGTAACCTGTTTAAATTCTTGCTGTTTAAAGATGTTGTTGCATAACATCTGTGTGTCCGACATGCACATAGTAAAGAGTAGAAGAGAAACTGGGTACCCAGAAGTTGTGGTGTAATGGATTTCAGAAGACACATGCTTCTCTATTTATCAAACAGTAAAGTATCTTCACGTCTTGGTATTTTCTATATCATAGTATGTGTCATAGGTATTTGTACAGCCCAGAGGATAGAAAGGCATGAAAGGTCTCAAGAGTTCATATGTCTTGAGCACTAATCATGCTAATTGGCTATGGGAATGAGACAGTGTACTTGAGTCATGAGTAAGTTACTTTAACTTACTTTATCCACCCAAAAAAAGGTTGAGTAGGAAGCGGGAACTCTAGGCTGGGGATTGTTAACTTGATTTAAACATATCCTACAATATACCAAACTAATATTTTCCTTTTGAAGCACTCCTTCACATATGAAATATATAAATAACAACGTTCGAAATCCCACAAATCTAAACTGATATCATGCAAACTATCAACACAGGTTAAATCTTCCCCTGTTAAAAATTTCTCAGGTGCAGACTTTTACTCAAGAGAAGCGTCATGTAACAATGACAGTTATTATCTGTAGGTATTTCAAAATTTAATTATGTATTTTTAATGTTTCAACATGCCTTTTAGCCCACCACCCACTAGAGTTAGGGGGAAAGAAAGGTTAATAGGAAGCAGTGGTTGTGGACCTGTTTAGAAATAGTTCTTTGCGGGTGATTCCAATCTGCATTGTCAACAGTCCAGTCCACTAGCAAAGCATTAAAGACAAATCAGTAATAGCCCCTCTATCCAGAAGAAGCTGCAAGGCCCCACCAATTGGCATGATGGGAAATTCGTGCAGATGTAGCTAGAAGTAGCCAGAATACCACCGGAAGTTCTTTGGAGTGTTTCTCTCTTCAGAGTCACAACAAATAAAGATCAGCAAAGAATGCATGGTGAATCAATGCAAGACATCTTCATAAGACAGTTTTCAGAAAAAGAAATTCCACAACAAAAAAATTCTCCAACGAAACCAGAAATTCCCACTTCCATTCTCTAATTATCTAATTAGTTAATTAAAATAATGCTAATAAGGCCATTGCTATGTATTTTGTTATGTATCAGTGAGGATCACATTGGCAAACAGAAGGCATCCTAAATCAGAGAGAAAGACACTCAATTCATTAATTTGGAAGATTAGGAATATTTTAGAGCTTTCCAAGAGAAAAGCAAAACTACAGATGAATGTGACTAGGATTCAGTGTTGATCACTGAAGAAATAGATTTGTTTCTACCCTAAGTTGAAATACTATAGGAAATAGGTGGTAGTGACAGAATTAGTACATTCATTCAAAGCAAAGGTATGTGCCTATGAGCCATGGGGTCCAGCTGTTTATGTCACAGTTCCACATCTGTGGAAGTTCATGTCCTATTCTCCCTTACTTTATGGAGGTAAGGAAATGCTATAATTGGACAGCATAGTTGGCTTGCCTATTCTTGGTTTGAGAAAATGTGATTAGGCTTACAAATATCCTAGAAGAAAATTCACTAAAATTCCAACAACAGCTCATCTTTATTATAAATAGTAAATGGGATTTTGACCCCATATGTAGTTCAATTTTTTTGAAGTCATTAGGATTATCAATAACAATTCCATTTCTATTCATGCATTAATATCCCTGTAACTATATAACAAATTACCACAAATATAATGACTTTGAATATCCCACTTATTGTATCACACTTTCTTTAACTCTGGAGTGAGAGCATATCTTAATGGAATCTCTCCTCAGCCTCTCAAAGATTGTGGTCAGATGTAAACCAAGGTTGGGAGGGAACTTATTTGCTAGCTCCACTTCCAGGTTGGCAGAATTAATTTTCTTGTACATATAGAGCTCATAAGATCTTGCTACTTAAAGGCATCTCTTGACTCTGGGAAAGCCTGGATATGTTTTTAAGTGGCTTATGGGATAAAGGTTTGCCCCACCTGGGAAAATGTATGTTTCTATTAAAGCGAGCAGGTTAGAGTTCTTAATTACACCCATTAATTCTTGCTATATAAAGCAACATAATCAAGGTACCAATACTCCCATTATATTCATAGGCTCTGCTGATCTTGGAGGATAGAAGTTTCCACATGATCATCAATTATCATGCACTATCTTAGCATTGCACCATCCCTGCAATCAGACAGACAGATTTTCCCGGGAGTTTGAAGCCTTATTGCAAATGACATGCATTTTTTAAGGATTTTCTGTGAGATTTGAGTATGTTTTGAGATAGTGCATACTGACAGGCAGTGGTGGCACATGACTTTAATCCCAGCACATGGGAGGCAGACACAAGCAGATCTCTGGGTTTCACTGCTGTCTTGCCTTACAGAGTGAGTTCCAGGACAACCAAGGCTACATAGAGAAACCCTATCTTGAAAAGCCAAAGAAATGAAAGAACGAAGGAAGGAAGAGACATCATAATCTTTCCATGGCCATAGTCAGACATGCATATATAAATACACACAGACAGACAGACAGATTTATTGATTGATTGATATTACTCTATCATATTAAATTATTTGATTTACATGGATACAATTTAATTCCAAGACATTTTATTGGTTCTTTCCAAACAATAAATTGTTACAGAATGTACTTCATATTTCCTATCATTAAAAAAAAGAGAGAGAAGAAAAATGGAAAAGGAGAAAGACAGTGAATACCATATATAGATTGTACCTTTTGTAGACATTTAAAAATAAACTCACAGGTAGAAAGAGTCAACCTGCCACCTTAGTTGAAGTGATGGTTATCCCATTCTGCACTGGATTAAAATCATTATAAAAATTTACATAGAATAATTATAGCAATTCAGATTAAATGTAAGATATGCACGAATCTGACTTACTTTAACATTTTGTATTTCAAAATGAGATCTTGTAGTCATTATGTTTATTACACCAAAACAATGATGTAAAACATAATACGAATTTTTAAAAAATTGTCTCCGAAGAGATAAGTTATAAATTCTTCCTTTAAAACCCTTCCCCCAGGGTGTAGGGTTCTGTCTTCCTTAGTCTTTTATCCAAAACTATGGTCATTTTATCATTTAATGGAAATATCCTATCTTGGTTCCCTTTCCTGTTGATGCAATAAAATACACTGACAAAAGCAACTTAGAGGAGAAAGGCTTTATTGTGACCAACACTTTCAGGGGAAGGTATAACAGCAGGAGCTATAGGTAGCTAGTCCCATTGCATCCATGATTAACAAATGGAGCGGGATGATGAATACTTGCTCTCAGCCTTAATTTTCCTTTTTATACAATCCAATATTCTAGCCTAGGGAATGGTGCCACTCATAGTGAGTGGGTTTTTCCACTTCAGGGAACCTAATCAGAAGCCTCCCACTGGCATGCTCATAGGTACATCTCTAGATCTTATGAAGTTGACAGTGAAATCAACCATCACATTCCTCAACTGTTCTTGTCATAGAAATGTTCTTAACATATAAATCTCTTAGTCTGTTGTCTACATTTCCCCAGTAGAGCAAACCATCTGACATCAGAGGTTTCTTCATGTTCCCTTGTGTTACCTAGAACTATAATTGATGCATTAGAACCCATGCTGAAAAACATGTATCAACGAATGCATAAATATTTAGTTAAAGATGTCTAGAAAATACAAAGGCTGGAAAAAAGACATAGAAAACATACTTAGTTAGAAAATTTTTCTTAGGTAATAACAAAATTTGGGTGTTCAAGAAGTTAAGACTCATTACTATACATAATTCAGTCTTGTCACCTGTTGGTTCTGTGTTTGAGCATTTTAGAATACCAAGAAGGAGGGTCCTTTACCAAGTGAGTATTTCTGTGCACTTGCTAAAAGAAAATCTGTCAAATGCCTAACAAGAAAACAACACGGTTAGAAGGTGTCTTAAGTATATGTGTAATGTCATCACTCTATCAATATTTTGTATAGGTTACTACTCGGGAAAAGAGTGATCCTCTCAAATGGCCATAAACTACTTGACCTCACGATTCACCTCAGATAAACTTTATCTGCTCAGGTATGTGTGTTTATGGTCTAACAATCAGTGTGAGAGCATGCTTTGCACACCCAGCTTCTCTATTTATCTGAAACTGGCATAGACTCCTGTGAATCTAGAAAGTGCTTCACCATCTACCTTTTACTCGACTTAGAAGTTGGGATAGCTATACAACAAGATACATAGGGGAACCCATCTTTCTTCCTCCTTACAATAACGAGTTTGAATGTAGAACGAGTTTTCATTTTTGCATTACCTGCAGGATACTTAGCTCTTCCACTCTCTGCATTGAGCAACCAGCTGCCTAGGTCCCCTGACATTGTTAGGTTTCTAAACTCAGACACTTTGAGTCTAAACAGTGAAGGCCGGTCATTTGTCTTGTGCTTTTAAAAGGAAAACATGTCTTGTTTTTGAAACTTTCTAAAACGGCAATAGAGATTCAATCACAAACTACAACCAGGATGTCCTTGTCTGACTAGTGGACTAAGGAACAAGCACCTCCTAAGAGAGTACAGAGGCTGAGAGAGAAGAGAATGTCATTGGTGTGAATGGGAGAGCTAACACTCAGATAGGTGGCCCTCTTACCTTAAGCATTTGTGCATTGGCAGAGGTAAAAATAGAAGCTAGCAAAGGACATAGAAAGGACGTGTTCCGTTTTATTATTAACCAAAGTTCTTTTTGATTTTTCTTATCATGCTTTTTATCATTAGCATTTAACGTTTTTATCTTTTATGCTGAAACTTTCAAGTTTTAAAGTGCTTAAAATTAATGGATTAAGCAAGTGCCACATACGAAAAAAAAAAAAGTAGCTCAACTAAGATATCCATTTAGAAGCTGGGAACCTAAGTGTCACCAGTGGAAGGGAATAAAGCTCTGAGTGGAGATATTTTGGTTGGAAATGCTGCAGAAAGTTTTCCAGCCACCACCACATACTGCTAAGTACTCCCTTGTGCCTCTGTAGCAGCACTTTTTCAGTTTGCACTGAGCCAACATATTCTTTTTCTGTCCAAGTAATTCTCAGTAACACCCACAGAATCCCCAGCAGTGATTCTATCTAACAAAATACTTGGCCAAAATTCAACATAATGTGAGCAAAATGGTAGGACAGAATTCATGTCACTGGATAAAACCTTTTCCACAGTCTGAGACAGAGGAACGGAAATGAAGAAGCCTATGGCTATAAAATTAAGAAGTCTTTACCCACTAATTCAGAAACAAAAAATAAAGCATGCATATTTTATAACCTGCTTCCAGCATCTCTCAGAAAAGCAAAATTGTACAATTTTGCCCAGAGAGCCTCAGCCGCAGTTCAATTATTAAAACGGAGGCTCTTTAAAGGGGCCAGTAACAGCAGATTCCCAGAGTTCCGCTTATGTTCCAGGGAGAACATTGGCTCTTTTTATACTTATTTTTTTTAATTTCCACCAAATATCAATGGGTTATAATCGTTTAACTTCACTTTGAATCATATTGTTATTTTAAATTCTGAAAAATCGGTTTTCCATTCAACTTAGTTCATCATCCATTGACAGCGAGAGTAAAGAAAGAGCAGAGAAAGTAGCCAGAACATTTGCCCCTTTCTGTCCCGATAAGTCACTGTCCCATGGAAAATCAGTCACAGGAATGTAAATTTTTCATGCACGAGAGGCAATGCCCACAAATCCCATTACTCCTTAAAGAATCTGTGAGGCCTCCTTGGCAAATGTGCCCCCGTGGCCCAGGCAGGATCATGTCGTGCCCACTGTCCTATGAATAGCCCCACTGTTGGGTTGTCTCCACAAACTGGCAGCCTCAGTCTGGCTCTGGCGTGATGGTGTTTTGTTTTGTTTTGTCACGTCCTTAATCACATTAGAGGGTGTTCTAATTCCTCGCCCAGTCAGACATCTTGTTCTTTGCCGCGGCCATTCTTCCCAGTCCCTTGGTGTCTAGTGAGTCACAGCCTCTGAGATATGAATGTGGTGGCATTGTTCTTGCAACATACTTTTAAATTCTACTCAGCAGCTGATATCAATCCACTCCCCCCACCCCCCACCAAAAAAAAAAAAAAAAAAAAAAAAAAAACCACAGAAGTCTGGAATACACAAGAGAGCTGTAAGTAGTGGGGAAAACTCATCGTACATTTCTGTCATGATGCTGTCATTTTTCTTAAGCTCTGTGAAGGCAACTCTCTAAGGATCCACCCACTTTTGTTTATTTATGCTACAGTGACAGGAAACATTTAGAAAAGGTAAAATCTGCATTCCTGTTACTTTAAAGTTTGATGTCTAGTTTGGAATGAAAATAAAGTCTAGCATGTAAATATAAATGGTCTGATGTAAGCACAATATCAAACTAGTCTTGTAGTCTAGTTAAATATTAGAGTATATCAAATGAGTAATTTAATTTGTTTCTACAACTAGAATATTGATATTACAAATTAAACTCTTAAGAAGCACATTCTATGCTAAACTTTTATATTGCTTTAAACTTTGTTTATGCTTTTAATTATTTGGAGATGTTTTTAATTTTAGTTTTAATACATTACTTTCAAATTAATTTTGAGAATTTTATGTTTTGCATACCATTTATTTTAAACATATTTACTTCCCACTAGACTCGTGAATGGCACACATACACACAAAAAGTATGTAGTAGAAATAGTACAATTCCAGATTAACAAATAAATTTTAATTTTTGTGAATTTATTTCTATAACGGGCTCTTTATGTTTCCATGAATCCTTTTCAAACCTTGCAAAGATCAGTACTAAACAGAAAAACCTCTCAGTGTTAACTACATAATGTCATATTATTCTGGCAGAGCTATTTATCCCCGGAAAACACGTATCTACAACTAAGGGCCTGCCATAAAAATAACAAATAGGAAGACAAGAAAGTAATTCCACCTTGCAACTTCCCAGGCGAACTAAAAGTATATCCATCAAATGATGTCATATCCCTAAAAGCCAAAAACAGCACCTGCAAAGACTGTTGAACAAGACCCTGTCCTTTATGTTCTAGGACGTTGGGAAAATCCCGCAATTTCCACATATGAACGATGTTGCTGTTGGCCTGTGCCTGCTGAGACATAAGATGATGTAAACTTCCTAGAAACAAGCTCAACTCTACCAAGAGCTGCGGTGTTGTCAAATGTGTTGTGTCCCTACTCTCTGAAGCTACGAAGGGAGGTTCACAGTTGTCTTAAAAAGTAGACTAAGGATGTTGTCTTTGGGAAAGACACTCAGCCTCTTTTCGGCCCTTTCTGAGGGACAGATACTGTCTCTAATCATGATGTGCATATGCAGTAGATGCACAGGCTTGCCATAGAACATGCAGGAGCATTCACTTTGATTTGCATTTTGTTGCATAGATAACTAAATGCCATTCCATCCCCGACACACATGATTTCTAACTACAAAGATTATTTTTTTTCTATTTTCTTTTCTTCCTCCTCCAGGAAGTACCTTGAAGCATATGTACTTTCTGAAAGGGGATAAACTCTGCAAGAAGACTCATTACCTGAGATACCCCAAAGTCCCAAAATTCTGCTAAATGGATGTGTCCAACTACTTTGGGTTCAGCTTGAGTTTGTCATCTCCCTCATAAGCAGAGGGAAGAGCAAGTATGAAAATGATCTTTCCAATCACGCCCCGGGGCATGACCCAAATGTCAGATTCCATAGGTAAGACGTTTGACTTAAAGAGGTCTGAGCAGACCTGTGGAAAGGTCAGGTGTAATTGTGTTTTGTGTATGGATTAACATCAAGGCTCATGTTTTGGAAACTTGGTTCCCATTCCCATATTTTATTCTTGAAGGAGATAGAACCTTTGAGAGATGGGACTTAGGGGAGAAAGTGGGTCACTAATGGGGTCTCTTTGGTACTCATAGTTGGTCTTCTTTTCTCTGTGATTCCTTTCCCAGATGCTCATTACTATGCTCTTCCTAACCAGATGGGACCACACAACCATGAACTGAACCTTGGGAGTTTTGCCACAGCAGTGAGAAAAGGAACTGACCCAGAATGTTGCATAGAAGAAATAAATGGCAAGGCAGACTAGGGAAACTAAAGGTGAGAAAACATTTAGGATTAGTAAATCTATCTTAAGTAAATGGGTAATTATACTTTCTGTGTTCAATCTCAGTATTTATTGTGTAATGGAATTATTTGAAATAAATTTGCAGTCTATAACGACATTAAATGTAAGGTCCAGTTCACAAAATTTGAAGGACAGAAAGAATGTGAAGTTTTAGTTTTGTTATTACATCAAGTAAAAAGTCAGGAAGTTTAAATTAAAATGATATCAATTATTTTAACTTAGCTCATTTCAATTTCTTCTGGATTTTAATTTATAAGGAGAAGATGAAGGTCCCTGGCCTCTTTAGCTTTTGTGTACGTTGGCTATGCCATCTGTACATTTCAAGTCCTTATTACTCTTCTCAGATTTATGACCAAACACCTGACAAAGCAATTTAGAGAGGAAAACGTTTCTTTTGTCTCAGGGTTGATAATACCTTTGTGTGGAGAGGAATCCAGGCAGCAAGAGCTTGAGATCATTGCTCACATGATACACACAGTGAGGAAGCGAGACAAGATGAATGCTGGTACTCGGCTCCCTTCCTTTGCATTAAAGTCCTAACCTTGGCATGTGGGGTGGTACCATCCAGATAGATGCAAGGTGGATCTTGCCTCTTGGTCCAAATACTTATGGTTTTTCCATAAAGATTCTAAATGCTATCAAGTGGTCAGTAAGGATTCTCCATCATAATGCTGAATATTACTTCAGTTGTCTGAAGATTCTTCACACTACTGACAATTGAGAATTGACCCAAGGGCTCTAAGACCCAATAGGCTACATGCTCTTACCTGGTAATTCATACAACTTCCTATTCTTGGATCAGAGATTTCCTCCACATGGTCATTCTTCTTCAGTGGCTGTTACATTATGCATTCATGACCCCAATGCTGTTTTTGTTCCAGTATGCCTGCCTTCTGACTTAGCTGTTAGCCATGTGAGTTGAAGAAATAAAATACATGAGCCATTATATGTAAAGAATGAAATCGCTCAAACTATGAGATCAAGCCAAAAAATTTGAATTGAGAACATTCAAATATATAATCACTGTAGCCAAGGAAAACAGTCTTAAAACTTGAATTAACACTTACCTTTTGGGATTATATAATTGAGGATGGGATAAATGTGCTGTAACTAAGAAGACAAAACCAGGGCAAATTAATTGTCCAAGTTCTAGGAAACACAGAAAGTTTTATGAGCACCATTTTCCTTTCGCTACGCAGAGAGAAATCTCTTTGCATATCTTGCTAAGAAGGCTAAATGAGAAAAATATCTGAGAGCTTTTGAGTTTCAGAGTTTCGTCTGATCAGACATATATCCCAAAGTATTTCCAGCCTTTTAAAATCCCCTCTTCTATTTATTTAAAGGATTACTCGGTATTTTATTTCATTGCAATTCACTGTACACATTAAGGAACCTATTTCTTATGTCACAAAGAAGTATATGGCTGGAAGAAATGTGAGGCTCTCGCAGTGCCTTGCGTCCTTGTTCTTCACGTTATGGTCAATGCTTTTAGTTGGGTTTTGGACTCAAATGTCCCCAGACATGCTTAACACTCACAGAAGCCTGTCACCTTTACTTTTATTGATTGTGATTGAATATTGTGAATTTATTCTGTAATTTTATGGGGCTGGACAGTAAGTTGACACTTTTACTCTTGACCATTGTATCTTGAAATGTTCATGACTTTCATCTGGCCTTTGTACCCTAAAGGAAACCTATTTTTTTTCAGTGAAAATCCATAATATAACTTTGTATCTTATGCACCCTTTATGTACAAACAAAATTCATCCTAACTTTATTATGCAAAATATTTCTTATGCATAAATTAATTATATGCTATTACTCATTCTTCTAGTTTGAAGCATTGTAAATGTTATGAAATATTTTTTTCTCTTAGCTTGTTCCAATATTCAGGGAAAATAATGAATAGCTCTATTTCAAGAATTTCTCTTCAATATAAACCCTACTGAGATATTTTCAGTAACCAAAGAATTTTTCAAGGATTAACCTTTGAAAATGTCTTCTTAGAAAAGAATAAACAAGAGGCAGAGAAAAGTATGGGAAAAGTTTCCCAGAGAAACCCCTTCTAATTTATACTAATGAGTGTGCAGGTCATATGGAAAATTAAACACCAAACACCACATTTTCAGTCCATGGGAAGTTATGCACACAAATCCTATTACCAGCTAATGGGATTTGTGCAGATCCCCAGTGACCTATTTACCAAATTTACCCCCTGATGCTTGGATGAATATATCATGTGCAGCAAATCTGAGTACACATTCCCAGTCCTGGCTTTCTCACCAATCTGTGAAGCGTTCCTCCTATGATATCCATAGGACACTGGCAGACACATCAGCATGCGTGTCTGACTGACAGCATAAAATGATATCTATATTTCCTCTGAAATTTGTTTAAAACATTCTTGACTGTTTACTTCTTCCCTCTTCTTCCTTTTCTCTACCATAATCTTCCTCTGTCTTCTTTTTCTTGTCCTTCCTGTTCTTCTTCACCCCCTTTCTCCTCTGCCCCTCTTTTTTCCTCCTTTTGTTCTTTGTCTTCTTTTCATTTTTCTTTGTGGGAAGAAAACCAAGAAGCACTACACCATGGGTGCTTCTTGTCTGGACTTCACTGTCAAGACTTAAACTCTAACTCCTGTGATACACACACATAAAACTTTCACAGGAATCATTCATTTGCAAAATAAGCTGATTGCCCATTAGGCACCAAAACTAAACAAACAATAATTTTTATCATTTTATAATTATTTATATAAAATAACAATATAATTAAATTATTTTTAATACTAAAAATAAACAAGAGAATAAATATCACAATTTCTACCACCCAGGAGGAACAGATCCTCTCAGGTAATAATAATATATTGATTTATTAATAAAATAATAATAATAATTATTATTATTATGCCCTGATCACATTTACCAAAATGTGAGAAAGTATGCTGGAAGCTGGTAGTCTTCCATCCACACTTAATGTAACATTTTGTTTTTATAGAACTCCTTTTTTCTGGGGCTGGGCTCAGGCCATTGTCCTCTAACCAGAGACAGAATCCTGCTCCATTTGGAAATGTTTTATCCATTAATAGTGTTCTTCTACCAAACAGCTAATGAACACATATTTATTTTTCTCTGGTATAAATCATCCAGTCTTCTGAAGGACATGCCACTTGAAACAAAGATCTAATGTCAGGAATGCACAATTGAATTATCTCGTACTTGAGTCTCCGGTACTTGAATGGTTTTTCTAACTGAAGAGTGAAAGTACTTGATAATGATGATATTAGCAGATATACAGGGCAGCACAGAATCTGGGTGAGGAGTTTTTGCTCTCTGATGAGTTCAGTACACTCAGCTCTCTCAGGTTGCTGAAGGCTCTCCTTCCTTAGTCTTGCTGAAGACGTCTATCGAACCAAGATATGGGAAGGTTGTAGTCATTCAAATCAGATGTATTTAGATTTTTCATAAAATAAGATTTCTTGCAACCCTTTGTTAGTTATCAGCCAAAGATCAAGCTGTTGACATTCAGAGACTGGAGTCATTAAAATCTGTCATGTGTGCCCTTGGTTGGTGTACAGCTGGATTCTTCTGTTAGTGGTTCCATGTAAAAATAGACTTTCATGTTGTTTTAAAAACAAAATATCAAACATTGGAGTTACCAAATGAAGACTGTGGATCCAGACCGTTATGAAATGTGATGAAAACCGTTATCTAGAAAGACAGAGAAAGCAGGCAGCTGACCTTCCTACTCCAATGTTCCAAAAGGCTTACTCTTTCTCCGTGCTGTCTTAAATATCCTTCAGCTGAAAGACCCTGCTTTCTCTTTCCTGGCTTTCCTCCTGTTCACTCCTGATCAACTGGTTGCTTGCTCTGCCTCTTGACCTATTGGTGACTCTACTTAGCTCTTGTTCAGAGAAAGTTCTTGGGTTAAAGATGTATGCTAGAACTGAGCAACGCCACAGCAAGGAACAGGTCTTCGCAGTTTACAATCTCATGATTAAATATCCTGCAAGACTCAACACAACATTTCTTAGCAGGCACACGTAGGAGAAAACCTTCGTTTGGTTTTGTTGATAGCAAACTGCTCTATACCACTTGGCTCTTTTTCTTCACTCTGAATAAAAATAATGGGACTGGGTTTTAATTTAAGGCAATTTATGCTGATAAAATAATTGTTATTTTATTATTCTGACTATTTTCTTAACTTTTTTTGTTCTAAGAGACATTTAATAGACAATAAAACTTACAGTGACTCAAAATTGCCACACAGATCTCGGAAATTTTCATTTAACATGAAATTCTATTGTGATATCCTAATGATTTAAATTTTAACGCCTTGAAACACTTTTGCTATTTGAAAACATCAGTGTTCTAGCTTCGGTCCACAATTCTTAATAATCATTTCAATGGTGCAAAAATAAGCAAAAATTTAAAAATAGAGAAAATGACACATGATTAAAGAAAGTTGTAGGAGTTTATAGAAAATGTCACAAAGAACATATGATTTTGTACAAATGGTATATGCTCATAAGGACTTTTAAGCTGAGAAAAAGAGTAAAATCATCACAATAATGATTGAAGTGTACAATGTTACTCTCCATCTTTATCACTGTGTTTCCCTCAGATATTTTTTCAGACCATAAAATACCATGGCACTGTTTTGTTGTTCTTTTCCTCTCTTCTCCTCTATTCCTCTCTGTTCGGCTCCCTCCTCTCTTCTCCTTTTATTCTCTCTTCTTTCTTTTTCTTCTGAGAGTCAGTGTCACCATGCAGTCTAGGCTGTCCTCAGGAGTTCTGAGTTCACAGGCATTTGCCACCTTTCTCTTGTTTGACTTCGGTTTAGTGTCCATGGAAGACAGTGAAAATTTGGAATGCCTACTTCTCTGCTTATACATTTAACATACAGCAAAAATGTATTTTTTGAATAATTATGTAAATGATAAGATGAGTCAATTGAAGAATAACATTTTGTGCTGTAGTTGACCACTTTATATCTCAGAAAATGACCTACCACTTTGGTGATGACCTATGAGAATATTTTCAAAGTCAAAATTGGTGAGTAAATTATGTATTTCTAAGAGGAAAGGGTAATATGAATTTCTAATGTAGTTATATTTATACAAATGTATGCTTATGAAGTCAACATGAAGGAATGTATAATATATTTTTAACAAAAATCTAGAATATCTCAGTTTATTAGAAGGATGCAAGACCACATTAGTGTACATTTTATGATGTTTCTTGCCAAACCCTCAACATAAAGATGCTTGCTAAATGAAATTCTCATGACATTTAAATTCGTGTTTTAGTTAAGTAATTTAAAGATGCCATATAAGAAGTTTTAAACATTTCAGGTGAGTGAGAATCTTTTCAGTAGTCCTCACAGGTATATAGCTATAACTAGTATGGTCAGCAAACCAAGGGTTAAGCTGCATAGAGGTCAAATGAGTTTATGTGTTTCAAATTAAAACTTCCTGGAAAAATTCATTGAATGTACACTTCCTAATCTTGCCAATTAATGTTGGTTAAGGGGGAGTAAAAGCTTACAGGGTGAGAGTTCCTACCCTCAAATCAGCAGGATAGCAAAACCGTTAGGACCAGGAGCCAAAAGAAGAGGACAAAGGTCTTGGTCTGACCTAAATTTTCTGTGGATGTGTTTTGCTTATTTTTCTTCATATGGCATATAATATTGCTGAATTTAGCATTTGGAAGACAAATGCTACTGAGCAGGTTATCAAGAAAGTTGCTTTAAAATTTTTGCACCAATACTTTTTAGACCCTACTCTCTAGCTCATCCATGAGAAAACTTATCAGCAGTGAAGGCAGCGAACAACCAACCATGTTCATCATCTGTTGCTGTTTAATAAGTGTGTGTAGACCAATGGCTTATGCTCTAAGATCAAGAATCGACAAATGGGATCTCATAAAACTGCAAAGCTTCTGTAAGGTAAAGGACACTGTGGTTAGGACAAAACGGCAACCAACAGATTGGGAAAAGATCTTTACTAATCCTACAACTGATAAGGACTTATATCCAAAATATACAAAGAACTCAAAAAGTTTAGGGAGACAACAACCTATTAAAAAATGGGGTCTAGAGCTAAACAAAGAATTCACAGCTGAGGAATGCCAAATGGCTGAGAAACACCAAAAGAAATGTTCAACATCTTTAGTCATCAGGAAATGCAAATCAAAACAACCCTGAGATTTCACCTCACACCAGTGAGAATGGCTAAGATCAAAACTCAGGTGACAGCAAATGCTGAACAGGATGTGGAGAAAGAGGGACACCCTCCATTGTTGGTGGGATTGCAGACTGGTACAACCATTCTGGAAATCAGTCTGGAGGTTCCTCAGAAAATTGGACATTGAACTGCCTGAGGATCCAGCTATACCCTCTCTTGGGCATATACCCAAAAGATGCCCCAACATATAAAAAAAAAAAAAGACACGTGTCCACTATGTTCATCGTAGCCTTATTTATAATAGCCAGAAGCTGGAAAGAACCCAGATGCCCTTCAACAGAGGAATGGATACAGAAAATGTGGTACATCTACACAATGGAATATTACTCAGCTATAAAAAACAACGACTTTATGAAATTCGTAGGCAAATGGTTGGAACTGGAAAATATCATCCTGAGTGAGCTAACCCAATCACAGAAAGACATACATGGTATGCACTCATTGATAAGTGGCTATTAGCCCAAATGCCTGAATTACCCTAGATGCCTAGAACAAATGAAACTCAAGACGGAGGATCAAAATGTGAATGCTTCACTCCTTCTTTAAAAGGGGAACAAGAATACCCTTGGCAGGGAAGAGAGAGGCAAAGATTAAAACAGAGACTGAAGGGACACCTATTCAGAGCCTGCCCCACATGTGGCCCATATATATACAGCCACCCAATTAGATAAGATGGATGAAGCAAAGAAGTGCAGAAGTGTAGATCGCTTCCCTGAGAGACACAGCCAGAATACAGCAAATACAGAGGCTAATGTCAGCAGCAAACCACTGAACTGAGAATAGGGACCCCTGAAGGAATCAGAGAAAGAACTGAAGAGCTTGAAGGCTCGAGACCCCATATGTACAACAATGCCAAGCAAACCAGAAGGTAAGCCACTACCTAAAGACTATACATGACTGACCCTGACTCTGACCTCATAGGTAGCAGGAATATCCTAGTAAGAGCACCAGTGGAAGGGAAACCCTGTTAAGACTGAACCCCAGTGAACTAGACAGTTGGGGGGAGGGCAATAGGGGGAGGGTAGGGAGGGAACACCCATAAGGAAGGAGGGGGGAGGGGATGTTTGCCCGAAACCGAAAGGGAATAACAGGAATGTATATAAGAAATATTCAAGTTAATAAAAAAAAAAAGTGTGTGTAGAGCCCAAAGTACAATCACATCCCCAGATCGTCACTTATCAAGGTAACTACAACAATTCCAATACGATACTCATTGTATTTCTTATTCGTCCATTAGCAAGCATTGACAGTTAGCTCATTCTTTTACTTGACAACATGCTGCAACATGAGTAGGTCCAACTCCCACCAGAGTAGGTCTCGTTGATACTATTGAAAACAAAACCCAGAACAATTAAATAAAGTAATTCAGGCACTGATAGTGTAAGAGCCTGGGGACCAGGAAGGCTGCTGTGATATTATGTCTTCTAGATATGTTAGAGAAACCTTTTCAGATGATACCTCAACGATGTGGCTATCTAAACAGGACCTGGAAAAAATACAGCACCAATAGACATATCATAGAAGGAGGAAATCTCACTGAGTCTTACCAAGAGACAAAGGACGGTGAGAGACTGGGAGCAGGAGAAGCAAGCTTCTCTAGGAATTAGCCTCTAAAAGGTTCTCTGAGACAAGTGATTAACCCTGAGATCACATATACAAGTAAATAATAAACAGACTGAGAGAGAGAGAGAGAGAGAGAGAGAGAGAGAGAGAGAGAGAGAGAGAGAGAGAGAGAAACAATAACAAAGAAAAAGAGGCCATGTTTTTGAGAGGGAGAACATACAGGGATTAGAAGGAAGATAGGGAAGGAGGAATTGATGTAATTATAATTTAATTGAAAACTTTTAAAATTTTAACATAGAAAAAGTCATGTTGAATGAGTGAGAACTGGTCCCTTACTTTTGAATCCATCCAGCCTTACATAAAATATCAGGGCAAGTGGAAAATGTAGCCAGATTCTTTGCATGAATGTAAAACTAATGGTCTGTAGCTCCTTTCCTGACAGTCTTGTGCCCTCTGACACACATGGGCAAGGACTGCAATGTCAGCATTTCTATCTGCGGTCTGGTGCTCTGAACTCATACCAGATTAATACAGTAAATTTTGTCTGTAGCTAACTAGGATTTCCCTATTCTGCACCAAAAATCATTATCTACCTTCCCCAGTCAAAGCCATTCCAAAGACCTTAAGTACATGGTCAGGGTTAGTGGTAACGATCCTATTACTTTGACTAAAATTTTATATTACATGTGTGCCACTGTGAATACAGTACTTAGCAAAACGTAACTAAATGAAAGAAAGATGTGTTTTGTCCTGTTTTGCAAGGGGATTTGCCCTTTCAGCAGGGAAGGGGTACCTGCTGAAGTACACAGCTTTATCTCTTTATATCATGGTGGATAGGAAGAGTGTTAGGAAGTAGGAGTTAGGCTTTAAAACGCACTCCAAAACAAATCTCTTGGCATGCACTTTTCCCTGTTGGGAGGGCCCTCCTGATCATTGCCTTCTCTTAAAACTGTGCTACAAGCTGAGAAACACACATTCACAACAAGTCTGTGAATAACCACTCATGTTCAAACCATGCAAATTGTTCATTCAAGTCATAATTACATTTTAGCATATATTTCCCAGTGGATTTGCTTGAAAGAAAGACCTAGAAAGGTGACTGCAGTAATACAGATAAATTGAGTATTGCAAATTCAAAGAATACAGTATAGGTTCTTATGTTAGGCTATGTGCTATTTTCCCAAGAAATTTAAAAACAGTAATACTGAATAGTGAAGCAATATGGTTATAGTTGTAAAGTGAGAGAGCTTAGCACTCTAAGAGAAAGCACCAAAAAAAAAAAAGCATTCTCTTCCAGAGAGTTCTGGGGCAGGGTGGGGAGGGGTATCAGGGATGATGGCTTGCTAAGACAAGAGGGCTCCTATCACATGACTGGCAAGCTGGCACCTGTGTTCTGCCTTCCATTGATAGACCTGGCTCCTCTCCTGCTTGGCTTATGCAATTTCCATTTATTTTCAGGCCAAACCTCCCTCCTTAAAAATCTGTCTACTAAGCTGGCAAGATGGCTCAGGGCATAAAAGAAAGCACTTTGGAAAAGCTCCCACTGAGCCATGTTCAACTCCATACAGGTGTACCTGGGCTCAAATACACACACACACACACACACACACACACACACACACACACACCCATGAATATACACACCCATATTATAAAAAGTCACAAAATACATCTTTTGTTTTGTAGAATGAAGCTATGATTTCATTCAAGTCTCCTTTCCTAACCTCAAAGTTCCTTCCAAGAGGACAAAATGCGCCTCTTTTTAGGGCCTTTCATGACTCACTTACACTTCTCATCATCTGAATGCAATTTCTAAACCCTGTAACTCTTCTGTCGCTTGAAGAAATGCACATGCGGTTGGGGATTTAGCTCAGTGGTAGAGTGCTTACCTAGGAAGCGCAAGGCCCTGGGTTGATCCCTTCTCCGAAAAAAAAAAGAACCAAAAAAAAAAAAAAAAAAAAAAAAATGCACATGCCACCACATTCCGAGCTCCTGTCTCTAGTCAGTTTTCCTTTAATAGTAACCTCCTTCCCTTCCTACCCTCCTGCAGGAGCCTAAGGCTCCTAATAGTTTATCACCAAGTAAACATTCTAAGAGAGTTCTTAAATTTTATGATGACTTTTATAATCCCAAAGCTCCATGTACTGTAAGCCTGGGCAGGAGAGGGTTTCTATTTATGAATGCAGGCTCACCAACACTGCTATTCTTCCAACCTTCCATTCTCTATACAGACAGTTGAATCAATGTTGAATTCACAACCACTTGCATGTGCATGCATTTCACTTTTCAAAGAGCCCCAATGCCACACGTAGAAAACAGTCCACACAAAGACAAGCTTATTAGTAAGAAATTACCCAGAGGAAGTGAGCCACTTGGTGATGGCTGCCATGCCAACCTAAAAAGCAAAAGTAATTCTACAAGAAAGTCCAGATGAGCAGGGAGCCACAGCGCCAGTGTGAACAGAATCCTGGTTGGCCATGGGAAATACAAATGGAAACAGAGCAAGGAAGCTCAGTGCCTCCAGAATTAAGCTTTTAAATCAGATAACAGTTGTTTCCAGCTAAAGATGCTACAACGGGACAGGCTCACAATAGGGGAGGCCATTAACAGGAAACTTGTTCGTGAGTCAACTGGGGGTCATTATTTTCCTAGAAGGGACGCACAGTCACTTTCTACCAGTAGTGGGAGATGAATCAGTAATGTACAAGCAGCAAATTAAGAATAAACTCGGAAACTGCTAACAGGCAGAGCTGCTTTGGAAAATTTCATCAAACATTTCAAACCATTTATGTATGGTAACGAACCATAATCTCTCTGTTTTAAGAGCTTATGTCTTCTTGTTATTGGGTTATGAGAACACGAGGAAAGGTGAAGCTTTGTTGGAGGAATTTTAGAGTCAATTTTGTCAGAGATCTGTCAGAATTTAATTCACTACACGGATTTGGGTAGATTTTGACCTTTCCTCTTTAATAAAGGAAAAGATTCAAAACGAATTTCATTTAATGAAAGATAAGGATGCATTTCAAGAGACAAATTAAATAAACACTCTTATCTCAGCTCCGCGCACAAAGGCTTCGTCTAGGGCTGTAGCATTTAGACAAACAGCCTATTGAAAGGATTTGAACTTTATCAGGCCTCAGGAAGCAAATTAAAGGAAGAACCCCAGGGTATGTGGGGACCACTGTAAATAGCTGTGTCCTTCCCTTCTGTTGCTCTCTCACTGTTGAGTGTCTTGTTAAGTTTTTTGTATTTTTTATTTTTTTGCTCTTATATTACCTCTGTCCTTTACTTTCTCTGGGAAAATTATTGTACTATTTTGTTTTCTTTGTTTGTTTGTTTGTTTGTTTGTTTTGCCTCAAGGTTCAACTGAAACAAATTTAGTTTAAAAATATGTTTTAAAAAGAAAGTTGAGCAAAATCCTAAATGTTATACTGATGTACTCTCTGGGTACAGTATAGCAATGAGTTTTCCCATTTGAAGGGTAATTTCCAGTCACAGAGATTTGAAAGGAAAAGGAGAAAGTATGAGACACTCTCTTGAATCTATTATATTATCATAGTCAGTTTATTTAATACACACACACATACACACACACACACACACACATACAAACACACAGACAGTCATTTTAAAAAGGAACCAATAAAACTCAGTATACATAGAATAATCTACTTTGTCTTAGGAGCCAAACTGTGCTTCGGATTTGCTTTTTACCTGTTTTATGCACACTTTTGTGACATAACAGTAAGTCTGCTGTAGATATTATGTAACTTTAAAGTAGACCATTGCTTTAAAAGAGTATGATGTCATATACATAGTCTTGGTTTGGGCTTCAACAAGTGAGATGATATCACTCTGGGCTTTAATGTTAGTTTTTGGTCTGAGTTAATAAAAAAAAAGGAATCAAAGTAAGTGCTTCATGCAAGCATATGTGTTCTTAGTATACCTGTTTGCATGCCAGTGCATATGTGTATATTACTGCACCTGTGTGTGTATTAGTGCATGTGTGTATGCAGGTGCACATGTGTACATGATAGTGGTTATGTGCTTTAGTGTACATGTGTGTCCAGGTATGCATGGTAGTATGTTTGCCACAGGCTAACTTGAGCTGCCATGCTTCAGTCTCCACGTTTGTGTTTTGAGGCAGGGTCCTTCTCTGTTTTATATTGTCTGGTTAGGGGGACCTGGGGACCCTCCTGTGTCAGGTTGTCCAGCCAGCCCTAGTTTTACAAGAGCCAGCCTCCACACCTAGATTGTTTCCTTTCTTAGCATAGGTTCTGGGCCTTGAGCTCAGGTCCTTCTACTTGTAAGTCAAGCATATTGCATACCATTTTCTCAGGACCGAACCAACCCACTTCTAGCAAGGAATTTTGAAGTGTTACTCTGCTTCACTAATTGGATTCCTGAGAAAAGAAACACTGAATCAAATCACATGCCAGTGTAACTCCCCGACTTCACCAGCAAAGAAAACAACCCAAGGAGATTGAGACTTTCTGAACACAGTATTTGCAATGCATGTCACGCAACCCAGATCTAAAGAGGTTTGCTTTTCAGTACTATTTTTTTTTTCAAAGAATCTCATAATGTCCTGTATAAAAATGTGAAGACTAGGAGATAAGATAAAAATCAAAATCAGTTGACCTAACCCTAGTTTAATTAGCTCTTTTCTTCCAGGAATGAAGCTGCCTACAGAAATAGTAACGTTTTCATTAAAAGTTAGAGACCTCAAAATGAAACCATATGCCCAGTTGAAGTAAGCTAAGCCCTCAAGCTCCGGAAATACCAATTATCCCTGTTGCTGATTTTTATTTTCTTTTTTTTGCTTTTAACTCCAAAAATTTAAACATAGTTCTACATTCTACATTGGCAAGTTCATGCAGTCCTCTACAATGTCACATTTGTGTGTGTGTGTGTGTGTGTGTGACTTTTACCTTTCTTTTTTAAGTTATGTTTGATGCTTCCTTAAAGAATTATACATATTTTTCCTGAATGAAAAAAAAATGTGACTTCAACTCACAGTTTAGTTTTCTATGTTCTTTTATTTATTTATTTATTTATTTTTAATGTACTTAAACTGACTGTGAGCAGAATTAGAAACCTTTTCTGTTCCCTGTATCCCTGTGTAGTATTATAACTGCTCAAGGTTGGTCGTCTAGCTTCCGTTTTGTGTGCTTGTGTGTGTTAGTTTGTTGAGGGGTCCACACATTTGTGCAGGTACACAGGCATGTGTGGAGAGATCAGAGGTAAACCTCTACTGTGCTTCCTCAAAAATTATTGACCTTGTTTTTGAGGTAGGATGAAACTTTATGGTGAGGCTGGGAAACATGGCCAGTGAGCTCAGCAACTCTCTCCTGGGCACTGGGAATACACAGTGCTACCAGCCATGCTTCTGTTTACTTGGGTCCTGGGAATTGAATTCTTGTCCCATACGTACATGGCAAGTACTTTACTGATGGTATCATCACCCTAACTTCATCTCCTCTCCTATGAGTGTTTTATGCACGGGAATGCCCTATGTCTTGATATCATTATTCCACAAGTTACATAATTATGCAGAAGGTCTAATGAAGAGATAATTAGAAATAGAAACACTCCACATGTTTGTTTCTCCAATGGGAGACTCCTCGGCTTCCATTCTGAATGGCTGCTGTAAATACGCAGAGGTTCACTGAGTTTAGTCTTTGAGCCTGGTTAATTTTAGTGTGCGATATTTTATATTTGCAACATTTTTTAAAGTAAGATTTAAGGTAAAAAGATAGCTAGTTCTCATATTGGGTGATGACTTAAAATTCTCTTTAAGCTAAGATTTCTTGCCTCACATATTTCTCAGTTATGATATCTCTGTGCTTTTATTTTCGTTTTTTGCCCTCTGAACCATAGCTGTTTCTTTATTGACTTTTTTTTTTTTGGTTAAAATGTGCAACAAGGAGCCATGTTGAGGTATAGATGCCTACCATGGGGAGGTATCTATAGGCAAATAGGATTTGGAGTTGTGGTCTCTGATTGGCTAGTGAAGAGTCTGCCTTTATTTAGGGTTAACCATTCCTTTTCCTTTACGTAAATGAACAGGTCGCACGTAGCATTTTTCAGAATGTGAGGAGGTCAGAATCTCTTTGACAAACTTCTCTCTTGCCCGGTTGCTGGTTCTTTTTTTTTTTTTCTTTTGGTATTTATTTGCCAAGTGTCTCAGTTGTTTTCCAAGAGGAGAAGTCAATCATTTTACAACTAAAAAGCAAGCAAAGCTAATTACAATCACTAACATTTGAGTGGCAATGTACAATTTTCTATTTCTTTGAACAGTTGATGTAATTCTTACTAATAAAACACGTGACATTGGTTTTTATTTCTCCTTGTAAGCTAATATGTACAAGTCCCCTATTCAGTGTCTGACCGACTACTTTTGATTGGTCTTCTGTGGCATTTTCTGCTTCTGAATTAGTGAGTTGATCCAATTCATTAGTACAGAGAAGTAATTCAATGTCTATATTATATAGTTACAAAGTAAATTCAGTTCTCATAATAAGTATGATTATCTTTAACATGCTGGTTAATACCCAACTCCTTATGAATAGGAACATGGATGCAGAACTTTGGCAATAAGAGTAAGAACTGACCCTGTTCAAAATCCATTCCTAAAGTCGCATCCCACAGAAGCCAGCCTCTTGTGTCAATAGAAAAGCAAGATGAGTCTACAATGTGCAGGTCTCATCCGGTCAATGGTTCTTTTTGCAACAAGCCATGTCGTTTTCCTTACCTCCCTTGGGTAATTTATTTATTTGTTTATTTAGTATCCGGCAATGGTCATGTTCTAGATAAAAGAACATTAGTATAACTTGTTATTGCCAAGCATTCTTACAGTGAGGATTCAACAATATTTTATTTCTATATATTGTACTCTCACGTTGGACAACTTTGGTGAGGAAGTGCATTTTTCAAAAATACAACTTCATAGTGTTAAAACAAGGCAAAGCAACAGCTGGTAATGAGGAGACGCGGGAACTCAGTAGATTCTGCCTGCCTCTGAAGAAACTGGCTTGTCTGTCAGATTTGCTTTAAAGATTAATGAAGGTTCTGGAGTTTACAGTTAACCCTCATTAGAACTCCAACTGGACGGAGCAGAGAAAGGACCAACTGCTGTCTCTGTGCCTGCTCTTCAGATATCTGTTTCACAAGACTGATTTCTATTCCCGAGTCTTACAAGGAAAAGGGAGAGAGAGACTCTTGCTAGCCAGCAGCTCAGAGCCATATAACATAGAGTAGAGGCGGCAGGACAAAGCCTTTCCGATGGAGCAGAGGCCAAGCAAACAGATGTGGGGGCAGTGAATAGAAAAGGCTGAACGGTGGCTTTGTGTCTGGCTCTCTGTTGGTTCCTCGGAGAGTCCTCTATACAAGCCGTCCTGGCAGATGACGTGACGTATAACTCACGGCGGTAGAAACAGAGGGAGCCTGCTACTTGCTAAACACAGGCACTCCGTGCCCTTGGATCTGTTTATTCTAATGAATGTTTACTTTAACGACTGCTTCGTGCATGAACAAACATTTATGGTAATTCTGAAAGGGAATTTATGAAGAGCATAACGGAAAAGCCAAGGTGATCTTGCTTTTTCATCTCCTGACAGATAACTATCAGGCTTGAGGCTGCGTGTACCAAGGAAAAATACTGTACATGACTTTTCAAAGGTCTTCCTCATTGACAGGCACTAAATGACGCTCAAGCTAAAAGATGGTGGGGAGGACTCCGTCCTGGTAAAAAGTGTCTCTAAAAGGATACATGTGGACAATGTGCTGAACTGACCACATAAGCTCCCTCCACTTTCTAAAGATTAGGAAGGAGAGATCCTGCACACACGGTCTACTAATGTCCATTGATTTATTTCATGAAGAAATGTTATTTTACCTACTTGCAAAAGGTCACAGAAGCCAGATTTTGGAAATCTGCCCATGTTCCTTTAAACAACACCAGGGGTCTTGCCATTTCACGATCCAGCCATCCTCCTTGGGTGGGTGGATAGGTGGATGGGTGAGAGGCAGGGGCTGCCTGCTCTGCACTGCATTGTATTCTTATCCTACATCAAATAGAATCAACATCATCTCCTAAGACCAGCAGTAGCCTGCAGCAATAGAGCATGAAATGTTCCTCATAAATGTATGCAGTCATATCTGCTTCTTCCCCTGCAGTGGTATTTTATATCAGATGGAAGAAAATAAATGAGTCTTCTAAAAACCAGTGAATTTACAGCTTGGATTTACGATTCTTCTATCGTGGTGTTAACTTCATTAATAACAAATGTATGCCTATTTTGCTGAAACTTTCCACTGAGACAAATTACCCCGAATCCAGGTACAAGAGATGGGGCTGGGAAGGACCTTGAGAAGGGGGACAGGAATGGGCTGAGGGTTCTGACTGTGTCTTCTATTGTGTGTGGTGACTTCAGCATTTTAGAAAGCTACCTTCTCCCTCCAGGAGAGCCTGGGCATTCGCTCTCCTGGCATCTGCATAGCGCTCATTCTTGAGTTCCTTAGCCCTTGTTAAATTCACAAAAGCATTCCTTAAGGGGAGGGAGAAAGACACTGGAATCTATTCCTCGCGTTATGAAGTTGCTCTTTCCATCCGAGTTTCAATCCTTGTGTAATACTTGAGGCACTGTTTGGAGATGCTCAGAAGTGGGTGAATTTGTGTGTTTCATCCCTTATTATGTTGTGCACACTTTTTTACTAATAAGTTGATAAGATCGAGTGTAGAAACATCTTTTTAATTACAACTGTAGAACGGAGAATGCAGGGAAGCAGAGGAAGCATGGCGGCACTGACATCATCTGGGGGGCACTCCATCTTCTCTGCTTATGTGGAGGCAGCTCCTTCAGCCTCCCCTTTAGTGTCCACTGACAGGCCCGGGGGCCTGCCTATACGTGACCGTGTCACATGCATTCATGGGCCACAGTGACACTACAGCCTCCTTTGTTCAGAGCCAGATAATTGCTCTCCAGCCCTCTCAGCTGCCATATGGTGCAGTGGAAACCAACTTACAAAGTCAGTCAGAGGGGGCAAAAGACTGACACAGGAAGGGGAGGAAGATCAAGAGACACCAGATGAGACCGATTTGTGTTCAGTGTGAATGCTGAGAGGAGGTGGGGGAGGGCTTCGGGGGAGGGAGGAGTTCTGGGAGGCTGAGAGAGAAAGGCGCGGGGAGGGATTCATGGAAAGCGGATGTTCCTGGAATCTGAAACTTCACAGAGAAGCCAGCCTGCTGCGTGCTAGTCCTATGAGAAGCAGACTCTGTTTATTGTCCTAATATGGCACTTAGAACAGAACACTTTGGGGGTGGGGTGATATCTGTTGGTTATTTCTGCAAGCTCCCGTGTCTCCGCTCTCATCCCTTTACTGTATCTTAGTAGTGACATCGGTCAAACACTTGTGTGCTCTTTGTTTATGAACCACTACAGCGCACTGCTTAATATGGTTTGGAAATTCTATCGTCATGAACTGTGGCAGAATGTATGTGCTAATCTCCCCGCAAGCTGACCTGGACACAGTGAATTCTGCTCTGAGGACATTTAGTCACCTATGCTTTGGGAGGTGTCTGACAAGTCTTGTGACGGCATAATACATATTTCATGTTGGTAAATCACCAGAATATTCAGTTTTAAGGAGTAGATAGGTTGGGAAAGGTTCTGTGATTGCTTGTTTTATTTTCAATGCTGGGGTACTGAACCTAGGACTTTGTGTATGCTAGAAAGAGATCCTATTTATTTATTTACTTACTTATTTACTTATGTTTACTAAAATGGCCCAAAGCTATCAAGAAATCACATTTTGACACCTTCAGAAGAGGTGCATTAAATAATTAAAATTAAATAAAATGAGGCTACTCTTCCACCTGTTTTCTACAGAATACAAAATATACTGCTGTAATGGTTGTTTCCCTCAGATAAAAGAGACAGAGGAAATCGGTTTTACAAGATGTGTCCTGAGAATTCTAGTCATTTCCTCAATAGAACACCAGGTAGAATGCCTGGCACTGGCCTACCTATGAGGCAAGCGAATCTCTGTGGAAATACTAAGTAGCATGATTTTGCTTCCTAGGCATAGCTAACTGTCTCCACACAGCAAGGCATAATGAGTTGTGTGCTGCAGAAAACAATTAATTGTTGAACTTAATGCACAGTACCTCAGTACTTAATGCACAGGGCCTAGATGACACCTGGCCTGCTTGGAATTCAGTGCTCTACTTGGCATCCCAGAGACCACACTTCTCCCCCCCACCCCCCACCCAGGGGCTGTTACTTGTCATTTTCTCTTGCTGATTTTTCCTAACCTGTCATAAAGTTGGAGTGTATCAGACATCAGACTTTCGGCTTCCTTTAGTCTCTTGCTAGCCTCCGTCCTTTGAGAGTCTTATCTAATCTCCCGAATTTAAAAACCTTCTACTTGAGGACATCCACACACTTCTCTCTCTCTTATCTATGTGTTCCTAGCTGCCATTCCCACTCAGTCTTGCTGTCTGATAGGCATCTCAAACTTACATACGGAAAACTAGATTTGACTTTTAAATTATGCTCCAATATTGCCGTTTTACATGAGTGTGTGTGTGTGTGTGTGTGTGTGTGTGTGTGTGTGTGTGTGTGTGTGTGTGTGTGTGTGTGTGTGTGATGGCTGCAGACATATCAGATACCCTAGAACTGGGTTGTAGATGGTTGTGAGTTGCTATGTGGATGCTGCCAATCAAACTCTGTGTCTTCTGGATGAGTCCCAGATCCTTGATCTGGGCTTGCTGATGAGATGGGCACTTCCCATCCACTTTCCACAGGTCAGCTAATGATAGCTTTATCCTGTTTATTTCCTTGTTCAACATTCTGACTATTATTCACATGTCTTCTTCACACACCAAATGCCCCAGATGTCAGCAGCTGCTATCGATTTGACCTTCAAAATTAGACCACTGCCTCTTCCACTGGTGTGATTTTAGGCCAAGTTGACATTCCTTTTGGTTGACTTATTTTTAATAATCCACATATTCATGTTCACATCTGTGGGCTGGTTTATGACCTTGTACCATATTTAATAAAGTAGCCTGTGCAGTCCTGTAAATAGTTTAATGCTTGTTTGTTTATTTTTCTTCCTGTGTGTAAAATATGCGAGCCGGGTCGGCCAATGGCATCTAATTCTGTTAGCTTTGCTGGTTTCTTTCCTTCTCCTCATAGGGAGCAACCATGCTGTTGCCCCTGGACTACAGTTCAGGCAACTCTGTCACTGAGAGTACTGTTTATTCAGTTTGACTCCGTTCTTCCAAGGAGTTTGCCCCATGCAGTCTTCTTTGTGAGAGCTATTCTGACTTTCTATTTAAGTAACAAGATAGCTCCAAGGTAACGACATCCAGTGCCAAGTTGAGGATCTGAGTTAAATTTCCAGGCCCCATGTGGTAGAAGAAGGTTACTGACTCCCACACATCATCCTCTGGCCTCCAGATGCAGTGTTTCGCCCCCACACAACCAATAATCCATTTTTTAAAGCAGGAAAGATTCAACCCTTCTTGAAGTTCACATGTTATCTTCTGTCCTTGTTATTCTTTTTTGCACAGAATTTATCTCTAATATTTAAGTTTAGAAACTTGGCAAATAGCTGCTTCAGACATTGAAGTCCTTGAACATGCAAGTGGTGTGCATCACTGTCAGGTTCAGAGAGTAGTTACCGACATTGCTAATATCAGGATAGACATCTCGGGAGAAGTGAATGGTTTGATTTTCCTTCTGCCTAATGATAGGATTCATCCAGTGTAGCATACATTGCTTTTTTTTTTTTCCTTTTACCTACTTCTGAAAGCGTTCTTCAGAATACTATCAAAGTGAACTGCCCCTAAAAATTAAAGGAAAGACACTAAAAATCAAAGTAATTAAAAGAAAAATTAGTTAAAAAGATAAATTAAGCAGCATGCAAAATGTTGTCTCTGGCCTCTCAAAACAAGTAAGTAAAATGGGAAATGTGAGATAACGCTGACGTGACTATTGTCACTAAAGGATTTACTATAGGACAGGCATATGCCATGTGCTGAGATTATATTATTTTCTATTATTAAGTAGTCTAAGGTGACCTCAGTGCATAAAGAGGAACTTGTCACACAAGTCTAAAAACCCAACTTGATCCAAAGAAATGGCGGAAAGTTGGACTGATCACCTAAAATTGTCTTCTGGTTTCCACTTAAAAGCCTCTGTGTCTTTGGGTAGTGGCTTAGTCCCTGGAAGCTCTGGTTGGTTGGCATTGTTGTTGGGAGGGAACACCCATAAGGAAGGGGAGGGGAGGGATGTTTGCCCGGAAACCGGGAAAGGAATAACATTCAAATGTATATAAGAAATACTCAAGTTAATAATAAAAAAAAAAAGCCTCTGTGTCCCCACATGCACCCACAACCACATGAGCATATGTGTGAACACAAAAATGATACAATTGAATTGTTTTAATGTGAAAGTAGACAACAAGTCTAAGTAAGCTAAGTTCTTGTCCTCCTACCTTTTCTTTAATGACCAGTGTATGTTAAAGGGCCTTGCTGTGTGATCTCCGGGGATAAATTGCAGCAAATATACATAAAAGATAACTTTAAATCAGCAGAACCAACTGAGGTTATCATAAATGACTTCTTGAAACTGAGACCAGGAGGCTCTGCTACTACCCCAGATCAGATGCTGCATGACCTCCGTTGCTGAGGGAAGGGTTGAACTGCATTTCTCCCTCTGATATACGGCAATAGTCATTTCTGCTCCAAATCTTCATGGTGATTTTAGTAGTGAATGCCTCTAAGACACATTCTGGCACTTATAAATGTTTATAAAAATACTCTTACAATTTGGATAATTTCATAAAATATTGACTGATATGAGGATTAGAGGTATAGAGTCATTTTAGCTGTTTCCACCTTTAATATCAGACATGAAATCTCGATTTAAGTTTATGTAGCTTACTCTTCGTTGTTTCCATTAAATTGATAAAAAGAGAGAATGTAGTCAAGAGGACATCTGGCACCTTTCTTGTCATGATATTTATTATTAAATGACTCTCTAAATGTCGTTATGTGAAGAAGCATGGTTTACTTAATATATACAACGTGGGTGGTTTTGAATTTTCAAAACGATGATACCCTAATTTAAGGAAGCTACTCCATGATATAGGGGAAAGGAAGATACAGTTAGATGTAGGTTGATGTCTCTATGCAGGAAGGCAGGTACAGGATAGAATGAGGCCTGTCATTGGATGAGAAGGAACGATGGACAGGAACAAAGTTTAGGAGGAAAAGGAGCCAAAGCAGGGAGAAGGAGCTGGGAAAACATGGTGGCACATGTTAAGATTCTTCTCTGTGCATAGATACAGGTGATATAAATATTTTTAAGGAATGGGTGTGTACAGGATTTTGTTTTGTCTAGATGGGCAAATTATATCTTATTAATTAGATCAGAGGTTATTGTGTGGTGTGTTCTTTCATGTGGAGACTTAATTGAGTCTTAATTGACACCAGGTCGACCATGGAACTGGGACGTGTGAGCCTGGTGTAGTAACAACCCGCCAAGGGACTGTGAAGGAAGGCAAAGCACTGTGGCAAAGTGCCATGCTGTAACGGCATGCGGACTGCCCGGGTTGAGGACTGTACGACGTGGAGCCACTAAGGCTAGTTCCTATGGCCTGCAGGAGCTGGAACTAGTGAGAGAGTGACTGCCAGGGTACATGAGGGAACCGGTTGAACTGTTTTATTTTTTACCACAACAGTTAGAGACCATAATTCTATGTGTCTTAGTTACATTTGCTCTTAAGAAAATATTACAGACTGCATGGATTGAACAAGACACATTCATTTCTCAGAGTTCAGTAGACTAGAGAGTTCTGGATCAAAATACCAGCAAATTTGTCTCTTGGTAAAGACATTCTTTTTTTTCTTTTTTCTTTTTTTGTAAATAATATTTTATATATATATATTGCTATATATATATATATATATATATATATATATATACATATATATATATATATGCTAGAAACAGTTATAAGACCCAGTTTAACTTAATTATAGCTTGTTATATTCCTTAGGTCCAATGTGTGACTTTTTTATTTTTACTAAGCAGTTTGTGACTTACAAAATACTTGAGTTTTAATCTCTAAGCACTTTCATTTTAAAAACAGTCAGACCTAATGCATAATTATTATTTTATAAAATATAAAAGTATTTACTACAAGGTATCGATTAGTGTCTTTTTTCTATTGCTACTTGAGACACAGATATGCCTTTTATTGGTAAAACAATATGATGCTTGGAATGCATTCAGTTTTATTTTCTTTATTCTGAGGGATTTTTCTGTTTGTGTCTTTTGTTTGCATCTTACAAACTTATAATAAGTTATTTAAAATGTTGATGTTTCACTTATATCTATTTTTAAATATATTTCTTTTTTGTAATTGAATATCTTTATTTACATTTCAAATGTTATTTCCTCTCCCGGTCTCCTGTCCATAAACCCCCTATCCCCTCCTCCTCCCCTTCTTCTATAAGGGTGTTCCCCTCCCCTTACCACCTCCCCGATATTCCTTTACACTGGTGATCCAACCTTAGCAGGACCAAGGGCTTCTCCTTCCAATGGTGCCCAACAAGGCCATCCTCTGCTACAAATGCTGTTGGAGCCAGGATAAGTCCATGTATAGTCTGTGGGTGGTGGTTTAGTCTCTGGAAGCTCTGGTTGTTTGGTATTGTTGTTCTTATGGGGTTGCAAGCCCCTTCAACTCTTTCAATCCTTTCTCTAACTCCTCCAACCGGGGGTCCCATTCTGAGTTCAGTGGTTTGCTGGTAGCACTCGCTTCTCTTTTTGACATGATCTGGCTGTGTCTCTCAGGAGAGATCTATATCCAGTCCTGTCAGCATGCACTTCTTAGCTTCATCCATCTTATCTAGTTTTGGTGGGTGCATATGTATGTGTATATATATAATATATATATATATATATATATATATATATATATGCATGCCACGTTGGGGCAGGCTCTTCTTAATGGCCTATGCATTGAAGCCTCTTTACTATGTCAACACAATGGCAAAGGGAGGGAGACAGAGAGAAGGAAAGAGAGCATAAGAAAAGCAAAATTGAGAGAGTATGAAAGCAAGAGCAATATATAGGTTTGAGTCCTTATTCTCATCAGCGAAGCTCTAACTTCCCACCTTCATATAAACTTGATCACTTCTCAAATGCCTTCCTTCCAAAATATAGGTGACTAGGGATTCAACTTGTGAACTGTGGTGATATGATTCACACAGTTGGTTCATCGTTTATTGCTAAATAGAAAGTTCTCTACCTAAACTTAAGAACTTCTAGCAAATATTACTGATCAAAATGGCAATGATCCTATCCCCCAACCCTTGTCCCTCTGTACCTTTGGGCATTGAATCACAAGAGCAGGAGAATTGTCCCTCCCACTCATTGGCTTTAGCACTTAGGAGAGTAGGCCCTGATCCTTACATGGGCAACACAGTAGAGCTGATCCCAGTGGGAGGAGTGCTGGTGAGCTAGCTTGAGAGCTTGAGTGTGGTAGAGCTGACCCCATCCCTTTTTTGCTGTTGAGTGTCATGGGCAAAGGAGAGATGCTTTGAATTTGCTCACCACAACATCTCTTCTGCCTGTGATTTGCTGGAGCACATGAGTTGGTCCTGCAGATCCAAAGCTGTAAGATCTTCATGACACAAGGCAACAACGGGATATCCAAGAAGTCCCAGTGAAGAACCAGTATTGATAAAATAGCAGATGCCAGAGGCCTCAAAACAGACCAAGGACTCATTGTGATGAACAGTTACAAGTAAATATGTGTGGACAAAAGAGTAAATTGTATGGCATACTGTGACACAGCATAGCTTCCACAACAGGATGCTTTTGTTTGTTTTTATTTTATTCAATTTTATTTTTTTATGTCCTCCATGAAGAGAGGTTATGAAGGGATGGGGAAAAGAGAGGGATTGGGGTGCATGATATGAAATTTACAAAGAATCAATCAAATACTCAAAAAATGGCAATATTCATCTCTAAGTACATGGCTTATTCATGTGGGAGAGTAGGGCATTGTGTGCATGTGTATATGAGTATTTGTATTCATGTAGGAACATGTGTGGACATGCACGCACGTGTGTGTGTGTGTGTGTGTGTGTGTGTGTGTGTGTGTGTGTGTGTGTATTGGAGACAGAACTTACCTTCGTGCATCTTTCTGTATCACAAGATCTTTGTGCACCTTATTTTCTGAGGAAGGATCCTTCAATGAGCCTGAAGCGTAAGGAGTCAGCTAGTCTGATAGCCACCTTGCTCTAGCAGTTCTTTCTCTACCTTCGTAACACTGGGATTCTAGGTGAGCTGCCATATCTGAACTCTGATCCTAATGCTTGAGTGACAACCACTTCATCCACTGAGCCATCTCAATGGCCTTCCACCTCCACTCCTAGATGGTTCTTTTGGAATATCTATTTCTTGAGGTTTTAATTATCTTCTGGAGTTTATCTGCCTTATCCACTTCTGTAATTTGTTTTTGAATTACTCAGAGTGCTGCAACTACTTTTGATGGCCTAAAGCCTTACCACAAATTTGACTCAGTTTGCACATGATGCTTGCTCTAACTTTCATAATTGTTTCCACTTAACTCACACTACATAACCTTTTGACACAGTTATAATCTAACTTGGAGAATAATGCGATCTATGCCAATAATTGAAGAAAATAGCCCCTTAATGGGAAAGCTACCTTTCTTGACATGCAAGGATTTGTAGGAAAGATTTTCATTGTCACTTTCTTATTTGATATCTATTACTGTCCTAAATTTCCAGCTATTGAAAGTAGATCATAAACAATAAAATGTCTTGTTTCACAAGGAAATATTAAATGTTTAAAATGGCAAATATGCTATTTATCTTGACTTAGTCATGATATGATGTATTCATCTATCATATTGTATCACATAAGTATGCATCATCTTGAATTGTCAACTCTACATAAAATGAAGCTTAAAATTTTTTTGTTCCATGTTGTATACTTTTTTCTTTCTTTATTGGATATTTTATTTATTTACATGTCAAATGTTATACCCTTTCCAGATTTTCCCCTCTCATTCTCCCTATCCAATCCCCTTCCCCTTGCTTCTCATATTGTATACTTAACATAAAAAGCAATCTTTGTGTAGCTTCAAGATCAGAGCATTCCATTGAAATAATCCAAATACTGAATGGTACTTACGAATGATGAAAATGTTACTTTATCATGAAAATCACATCCTATTGGGTGCTTGTCTCCCCGGTACATTCTATCATATACTGTGCTTAAAGTGCTTTCTTCTTGCTGCATCCTGTTGGCTTGTAGATCATCTTCATCTTCTGCCTTACTAATTTATGGCATCATGTGTGATTATATAACATGCTATCTAAAAAAAAATGCTATAATAAGCTCACACATTCCAATGAAAGTTTGTATCATTGTCATTTAACATCACTGAAATGCTGTCAATGACCTCAAAGAAGAGCCCCTTGCCGCAGTTGTAAAAGACATAGTCTGGAGTTTGTAGTACAGACAAACATTGGTATATAATTTATTTGAGGGAAGCACTCTCTCAGCTTCATCTTGACCTTCAGAGACTACATAGTGGTTTGCTTTGTGTCAGACTGAAAAGCCTCTTTCTCTCATTTCCCAGATGAAACTGGAGTATAGGAAATTGCCTTTCTGCCGTTCTTGAATACTTCCTTCCTTAAGGAACTAGTGGACACAGTGGAAATGCAAGCAACTGTTAGGTGCAGAAGGAGTAAGACTAAAGAAATACTTGGGATACAATACAGAACTGTGATTGAGAGAGAGCCTCTGGCCCAAAGTCACGATCCCACATTTACTAGCATTAGAACCTTGAGCCTTTTCTGAACATCAAAATTCTCATTTCAGAATTGGTCTCTTCCTCTTATTTGAAAACTCCCAGTAATTTTGCAATTTTCTACTTAATACAGTTTATGTAAAAATGTCAGTGAGTCTAAATGGCACCCCAGCACCTTCATTCTCAAGGAGGTGTACCTATGTGCACAGTCTCAGTAAACCTGGGGAGCAATAAGTCTATATGAACACATTGACGAGATTCATCATAAAGCTTCTCACGTGAGAAGTACTCAGAAAAAAAGCAACACTGAAGGAAAGGGGACAGAGGGCTACAGATGGGAGGTAGCTGACTTAAGGCGATGTCTAGGGAAATAGCTCTCCTAAGCAATGCTTAGGTGAAGCTTAGAAAAATGGGAACATCAGGAAGAGTTTTCTTTCCTAATTTGCTCAGCACTGAGTCTCCATCCAAAATGAAACTCATGCCTAATTCAATCAGTGTGTTTTCTTCTTTAATTTATTCACATTCTCTCATGTGTACATGAGAGAAAATACTTTTAATATTATTATAATTTATTACTTTTATACACACACATGGGGGAAGAGAGAGAGAGAGGAAGAGAGAGAGAGAGAGAGAGAGAGAGAGAGAGAGAGAGAGAGAGAGAGAGAGAGAGAGAGAATGTACTTATGAACTCACTGTTCACAAAAACCTAATTTGAAACTCAAACTATACTGGGAGAAATTCACAAATTAGCCAAGGTGAAATAATTGTTTTCATTTTCTTATGTTTTTCCATGAGGCCTGACACATGCTGAGACGAGGAAATATGACCTCCCACACGTGTTCTCTATGAGGAATATGTTTGCTGTACAGACACCAAGTTAAAAGCAAGCTGCATTCCCTTGTGCACAGAGGTAATTTAGAAAAGCAGGCAGAGGAGCCAGGATTGCTATTTCCCAGGCTGCTTTAACCATTGACAGACTATTTATACATCCACTGTAGAGATGCTCGGGTGAGGTAGACACCCCAGAGAATATGAAGGAAACACGTCATGAGGATTATATCATACTTGCTCACATGCTCTAATAATGCCATAACTGTGTTCAATTTAAACAGCATTAAGAAAAAAATTCCATCTAGTGTCTGAGTCTAAGGTCACATCCCTTATCCACATGTCTCATCAAGAACACCTTGATGAAACTTGCCCTTCACTGTTACTTGAGTCCAATTAAGGTGATACTATCTGTCCAGTGTGCTGATAAACTCACTCAAGTATCGCCTCCTGATAAATGGCCAAGTATCTTAATGAGGTCAATGGCACTACTTGTCTAAGTAACTTTTATCTATTTGATTTTGCAAGCTAGATGTTTACACTGGCCAGTTTCACTAAATGTGTAGTGAAAAGTGCCCTTGTATATTTCTACAACTGACAGTATTGGGAGAGATTTCAAGTTCTTTCTATAAATTTTACTATGAAATAAACGAAAAGAAATGGTTGCTATTCCAAATGGCAAAGTACAGTTTGGGTTTGAAAAGAAACTTCACAGGATTTTCATTGAACAGTTTTTCCTTTGAGGTTGTCAAATGCTGTTGATGATGATGGGATAGTTCTGGGATCAATGCCCCAGCCTCCTGTGTTCTCTATAGATGTTGGCCCTACCTCTTACTATTTCTTTGGATTCTAGAAGCTTTGCAAGCATCCAAGTACAACCCAAGCTGGGATGTGTGTCTTTACCTCAGTAGCTCTTTCGAAATTCTAAAATTGTTTGGCACGTGCTGATCGGTTTGGGATGAGAACTTGATTGAGGATATTACTGGGGAATGTGTACATGGAGAACATGCTGCAAGTCATGTCAATAGGCAAATATCCTTTGGACATTCAAACAGTGGATTCCTCTTGAATTAAATCTTCTCATATATTTCTGTGGAAAGCTTAAGGGGCTGTGGTGTGTGTGTGTGTGTGTGTGTGTGTGTGTGTGTATTTAAACAACTTTGTTTTTATTCCAATAGAGTTACTAGTCCCTTCTAGTTCTCTGCTTTCCCCTGGAACACAGGTTGAGATTGGTACATCTATGTGAATAGTTTAGGCTGATATAGCACACTACAGTGGGGAGATACTGTTTGACTGGAGGTTGAAGAGACTGCAGTCAGAAGCAGTGCTGGCACACAGGAAGTAGAAACTAAATATAAACCCCAAGGTCCTTCCCCAGTGACCCACTTCTTCCAGCAAGACATAGCTCCTAAAGGGTCACCAGCTTTCACACCTGCATCACTATCTGAGAATCAAATGCTAAAACACACAAGCCAATGAGATATGCTTCGCCTTTGAACCACAATGTCTACAAAGCTCAATCATATCAAGGAAATTCAAATCTGAAGAATATCTTTCACAATGACAGCTCATGTCAAACATCTATCATCATGTTTTTGCAAATATACTTTTTATAACTAAAGCTCTTTTATTGAGATGTAACAAAGAACAACATTAAAAGAGTATTTCTGCCTTTTCGTATTTTTTTGAACAGTTCCTGGTTTTGAATAATTTAAGTAATATTCCACTCAAAAGTCTAGGTTTAATAGTTGCGTCTGCCTATAAGTGGATGCTGGATGCTATTCATTTGTTTGTATGAGACAATTGGAAAATGATGAGGACAACGACGATGATGACGATGATGATGACAATGATGATGATGATGACATGATTTCTAGCACCATGGTAGCTATATCCACTAAACATGACCTTTATGGCTGAAAGATCTGTCTCCTGTGCTGTGTGTCCACTGATAGAACAAGTGCTTTTTAATGTCATCACAGAAGCTTTGCATTAGCACGTGCTTGAAGTCTCAATAACTGAAATAATTTTATGACTACTAGCCAAAATTTACTTATTTATCATATATTGGCATTAAAAAACTGACCAACTTCTTCAAAGAATTGAAGTTAAGCCATTTGAATTGTTTCCCCTTGAAGCTAAGCAGTAGCCATTTTCCACTAATAACTCACCCTGGGCCACAGCCCCTTCTTCCTCATACCAGAGGCATTAAAGTTAAAACAGATTTAAAATACATAAACTTTATGTTGAGGCTAAGATTCCTTTTTTTTCTCTTGTGCTATAAATCTTATTGAGATGGTGAAAAAAAGGGTGTGTGAGTAAAATTTTGGAAATAGGTTACAGCTTTTAATGTTAAAACTGAAAGAACTCAGTTACAGTCTTCACAAACTACAATGGAGTGACTTCTGACCCTTTCTACATCCGGTCCCAAGTGTTCCCCATTCTAACTGTAAAATCATGGAGGAGGGGAATAAGACCCACATTTACAAGAATTTAGCTTCTGGCAAGAAGCCTTTTAAAGAATTCACTTCCTGGCTCATGGTTTACATGACCTGTCAACTTAGGCTCTTTCTTCTCCTTCCCCAGCCCCACAACCTTTGAAGCAAGCTGAATGTTAACTATTGCACTCTGGGCAGCTTCCTGTCTCTGTTCTCCATTTACATGTCCTTGGGAATGGAATCTGCTAGGAACTGAACTGTTAGGCCGACTTCACACATACACACCCCATCCATCTACCACAGCCGTCCATACCAACCCCCTGTGGTTTACAGTTGGCATAATTAACTAATTAAGAAGTAAGAATGTTTCCTAAAATGTTCTTGAAGTTCATTGCTAAATATGGCCTTTGGTAGTCCTTGCATTTTCAAGAAATTGTTTTCAAAGATAAACTTCATTTATGTTAAGGTCTAATTTTCTTCTGTGATGTAAGAATGTTTCTATAGCTAATTAAGGGATTCATTTTTTTTCATTGTTTCTCATATTAGTTTATATCTCTTGCATTTCATTATTTTAATCATCATACAACAGGCATTATCGCACCGAGACATCAAATGCATGGAGAACCATTTTCAATTATTTTTCCTGTCAGGAAATAGAGAAACACTTTTTTAATAAAAATCAAGAAAAAAATAGATGAGTTCACTTCGATGTTAATTTGTAAGCTCTCTGCATCCTTGAAACTTTAGGAACACACAAGACAATGACTTTGTTAAATATAGAAAACACGTTAAAGGGTTTCTTTAAAAAAAACTGAATAGAATTTCTAAGTACTTTGAGAAAATTTAAATTAAAAGTAAAATTACATAGTTCTTTTAGAAAAATAAAAGCTAAAGGAAAAGAACTACTTTAAATTGTCCTTGAAATCCTATTCATTATTTTTTATTTTATCTCCATCAAGTTAAAGCCAAAGGCTTTGGGTCACAACAAGTCTCATAGGGTACAAATAACTGCCAATTATATTAATGGTGAGAAAAGGGATGACTCCTTATTCTAGGTTTTAATTGTGGTCATTTTCACTTGGTATTTGATTCACATTATGTTCCCTTGTTTCTGTTTCTGATGTCATGTGCCTGGTGATACAGAAGCCCCCTAGAGATGACAGTTTGTAGCCAACTGAAACTTTTTATTCCAACTTTCTACCTAGGCTTTTCAGACCCAAATGTAGCACTGCCTTTTTAGAGTAAGGGGTTTTTAAGGGTGAAAACAACATCCTGGTATCTGTTTGGCCACTGCCGGGGAAGATGTTGCACAAACAAGTAGTGTAACAGACGCTAAGATAAGTTAGCTGGGTAATGTTGACCTCCAGCTCCTAGAATAGAGTTGGGTAAAATTCCAGGGGGCTTTCTGTCAAGGAGATCAAATTCTAGTCAAACACAGAGTGGCCTCTGCAAGAATACAAGATGCGGAAACCTCTGCACTGCCTTGCCCTTTCACAGTTGTCAGACTTTCCACTCACGTTCCTGAAAAAGAACTCCACGTTCCTCTGTAAACAACTTGACATACTGCCTCTTTGCTTTGTAGGCCTAGTTTTCTGGTCAAGATGTTTTCAGATTTTTTTTTTTTACTTAAATATTTCTGTCTGGTGATGTCTCTGGGCACTATTTCAGTGGTCTGTTTTTCCCAGAAGGAGGTAGTGGTCACATAATGCATATCTCTGACTCCCTAGTGATGGGACAGTTGAGGAGCAGGACCCAGGTCTTCTGACTCAGCAGGCAAATTTGCTCATGGGTCATTTTCACAGCAATCGAAAGCAAGTTTTAGCCAGAAGCAGGATGTACGATCTGTAAGAACATTAGTGGGAATAAGGATGAGCACAGCTTCCGGAGTCAAGACAAAGCCTGACCATCTTTCAACTACTTCACAGTTTTGTCTGATTTTGCAAACTCTTATCACTGAATGGTGAACTATATCAAGTTATTATTCATGCCTACATTCAATAGGCAATTGTAACTTCACTTTTGCTTTTTTATGAATGATTTTGAGATATTTAACTTTGTCATATGCCAATCTTGCATTGCATACATTCATGTGTTCATTCTTTTATTATAATTTTAAATTTTTTCTTATTAAAAAATATGTCACTTTTTTTCTTTATTTCCCTGGATCAATCAGTCACTTTTTATAGTTGTTAAATTTCAAATTGTACCATCATTTCTTTGTTATATTTTGTTACTTCCAAAATTACCATTCTTATTTCCCCCCTTTATACATATAATTACACATCATAAACTTGTATACAATACTGATAAAAGCTTAAGCATGTTTGTAAATGACCTCTCTCTGTCTGACTGAGCTATGCTAAATTCATATGAAAATATATTTGCCAGAAATTACTTATAGCGTTGTCTTTAATTTTCATAACATTTTCTACCCATTAAACTTTATAACCTCATTATAGATAAGGCTCTTTTCACTTTATGTTTTACTATCATATAGTAATTCACTTATAGTAATAATACCTCAGATATTTGTTCTGTGATGTAATTTATCAAACAACACAAGAGATGAAGTAGAATTCTCAAATCACTATGCATATGTTTGATTTATTGGCAAAAATATTTTAGAAGTGCAAAGTGTACTCTTTCTCAAATTCTTGCCAACTTTTAGGGATTTGTTTCCATTTCCTTAATGGATAGAAACTCTTTGCATATGAAAATCCCTTCTGGATTTTATTTTCTATTAATAGTCTAATTATATTCTTTAAGAAAGAATCTTCTATTAGAATTGACCCTTTCATGCTTAATTTTAAAATTTCTTTCTGCATAGTTGTATTATAATACACACTCTTCAACTATATCATTCTGTTTATAGTGTCGTTAGTCAAAGTGAAGTTTTAATGCTAATATGTTTATATTATATAAACATGTATATAGTATACTATATATTATATAGATGATTAAATAGTCATAATATAATCAAACATAACTATAATAATATTGGTCTCAACATTTTTTATATGTTTCACCTTTCTTTAGCTGTTTGTTGCAGACTGGAAATGTAATGTCTCCACAAATGTGCTGAGGTCTGGGTAATACTATTGAAAGGTGATTGGGTAACAAGAACACTAACTCAGTCAGTGGACAAATCCATTCATGAGAAAGAGTTGATATGACTGATAGCAAGTTTGGTCTGTTTGGAGGAAGTACTTCTTGGAGTGGGAGGGAATGTCTTCAAAGTGTTCTACAGTCTTTGGAATTTTCCTTTCACCGGATTTCTGCATCCAGGGTCCAACAGCTTAGCTCAGGCTTGTCATCACGATCTACTATTCAGAAATGACTGTACTAGACAGGGCACCATGGGCTGAAACCTCTGAAACCAGGAGTGTAAATGCCTTCTTCCTGCCTTAAATTAAGTCAGGCATTTCATGCAATGAAAGAAACTAACATACCATTTGGTAGCATACCATATTTAGAGGTTGGCAGGCAGATGGACAGATAAATGTGCCTCTGATAATAATAGCTTTATGTGCTGATAAAACAGGCTAAATTAGAAATGCTGCACATTCAAAATGATTTAATACGCAAGCCTACCAAATACCACAGTTTAGTAACACTTAACTGCAGAACAACAACTAATTAGCCACAGGGCTCTGAGGCTGTCTGGGAGCTTCAGGATGCTATATTAAAAGACTATCACCCAGTGATGATCACACTCTTTATTCAGAGGGATTCTACTGGCTTCCTAACATTTTTCTCCATTGTGACAGAGATTCAGTATAGGTACTGACCCAACCTTCTTAACTTCTAGAGTCATAAAACTCAAATACAGCAAATTGATTATTGCAAATTAATATTATAAATAAAAAATACATTCAATGTACCTAATAGACCAACACTACAAACTCAGACTGACAACATCACAGAGTCTGAGGCTGACAGTGACTTGTCACTCACAAGTGCTACAGAGTGTCATCAAAAGGACTATTATGGCATATCAGAATCACTCAGGAATATGTCAAAGTTTGAATCTTAAAATATGTTTTCTACTGTATTTGTGTTTCTTTGGCATCAATTTGAGGTAGGAAAATCTCGATTATTCTACAACCATTTAAGAATATCTGCATATTGTATATATATATATATATATATATATATAATTTTCTTGAAAAATTATAGTCTTAAATTCATCTCTAACTTGCAACAAATTTAAAGTGTTTTTCTTATATGATGTGTTACAATTTTGGAAGTTAGTTTTTATATTATTTGTTGACATATTTCTATTATTATCTATTTGTATGTTTTTAGTGTTGTTTTCTCAATTCTCTACTCTCAGATTACTGTTAGAAATGTTGTTTTCCTTATCTGGCTTCAGGATCCCTTATATTCTATTCTTTATTCTCATTACTATAATAGTTTGCGGATTCTCAAGAGTTTCCATTTATTTCTGTTCTCTTTGTCATGAATATCTATCTATCTATCTATCTATCTATCTATCTATCTATCTCCACATCTATATCTATATATCATCTATATATTCTCTCTCTCTCTCTCTCTCTCTCTCTCTCTCTCTCTCTCTCTCTGTGTGTGTGTCACACACACACACACACACACACACACACACACACACACAGTTTTTCTTTCTGTTTGTCTTTCTTTTGTTTTTTCGAGGCAGGATTTCTCTGTGTATCATAAGCTGTCCCAGAAGTTGCTTAGTAGACCAGGGTGGCTTTGAACTCAGAGATCCACCTACCTATGCTTCCCAAGTATTGGAACTAAAGGTCTGAGCCATCAGTGCCTAGTGAATGTTATTTAAAAAAGAAAGAAAGAAAGAATGGAGTGAAGTCCCCTGGAACTGTAATTATAGGCCACTTTGAGCCAGCCAACTGATGTGAGTGCTGGGGTCTGAACTCTGGCCCTCTTCAAGAGCAACACATGCTCTTAATTGCAGATGGAACTCTTCAACCCCTTCTTGTGTATTCCTAAGTCCAATATCAGTCAGTTACTGACAGACTATTTTCCATTTTATGGTTTCACTTTAAAAATATTGATTTGAACTTTCTATCTTTTAAAGTTGCCCTTTTTGTTTTTATTCAAAGTTCTGCATTAGTGGCTTCCTTCTGGTAGCAATTTATCAATTACACATTCTAAAATTACCTCTTACATTATTCTGATATCTTAAGTTGTGGGAAGTTTATCTTTTCATGGGACTGTTGACTTTTGTTAATGTTCACTGTTTCTTCTGTGGGTCCAATGATTTCTCCTATCCTGCTGAAAATTCCCACTCTGCTTTATTGTGGAAGTGTTCCTAGAAGGTGTTTGGCTTTTTGTTGCTTACTAAAGAGCTAAGAATTACTGCACCCACTCCAGACATTATGATCTGGTCACCTTTTGCTTGTGAGTTTTAAGAACATCTGATAGGACATGTTCATCTACAAAAATTTGGCTTTAAGTTTTAAATTCTTTTCCACAGAATTCCATGAACAGAGACTGATAACCCACCATGTTCTGCACCATTGGTGGAATGTTTCCCTGTACTTTGTTCAGATCCATGATACCCCTTCCAAGCCCTTTGTGATTCACACATCCTCTGTTGTTTTGGACTTTGCATTCCTCAGTAGAGCAGGAGCTCTGTAGATGTTGTAGATTGTTGCTTTTTCTAGAACTAACTTCTCTTCTCCTCCCCTCCATTTCCCTCCCTGTCTCTTTCTCTCTTTTTCCTTTTCCTTCCATTCACTATTTTGGATTTGCTCATTTTTCTCCACATTGAAGGATGTGTTTAGGACAACATGTCACTTAACATCTCTTAACTCATTTTGATGGTGTGATTTCAACACACTCTTGACATTTATCACTTTTCTCAACTTCTGTCTTCTCCAATGTATACAAAACACACAGACACAAGCCTTCCTAAAAGAATGCTTATTAGTAGAATACAAATGTTATAGCTTTCTGTGTTAATTTTTATTTACTCTAATTTGTGAGGAAATTTTACTATGGAAATAGGTGTAGCAAAACCAACTGACCTACAACATGTTTAAAAATAAAGAGTGTTATAGCACTTTAACTGTGAAAAATGGTCCAAAAAGGACCAGGCAATGGTCACCTCCACAAGGAGAATATTTTGTAGCTATAAAGCTAGGTTTCCACATCAAATCAATGGTTAGCAATTGCTGCCTTTCAAAAAAGCTTCAGTTGTATCTGATGAACTCTGAATAAATTATCCCTTAAGTGTCTTATAGGTACTAAAACAGAATGAGTTTCTACGTTGTTAGAAACTTATTTCTAACATTAACCAACTCCAACTCTTTATCATTTATTCCCAAAAAAGAAAGCAGTGAAGTATCTGAGCTAAAATTACTTTAGTTTGTCCTGTGTGAACTAGGTTAGTATTTATGGGTTCCAGTTGAGTTGTTATGTTTTTTTTACTCTTACCCCATTTTAAATGAGATTGAATTTCCTGACAGTCTGTATCTGACTTGTTATGGATTGAACTGAAAAACAAACTATGTACGTAAGAACACTTTTGATCTGCCTGCTTTCGTGAAACTGCCTACCGTGTTTGACTCTTGGCCAGTTAAAAACTTCTCAGTCAGTATGGGAGTAACTTTTATGAATTGTGAAGTTTCTGGTTTAGATATGTCTAGTCTTTGTGAAATATTTCTTTTTCCTTGTCTCAAGACAGGATCTCATGTATCTCAAACTGTCCTTTAAACTTATTATGCATATTCGAATGAACTGGAATTTATGCCTTCCCTCTAGCCCCCCGTGTTGCAATTATAGTCATGTGTTACAGTATTTGGTATATAAACTCCTGGTGATTGATCCAATGCCTTGCTACACTAGGCAAGCACATTACTAACTGAGCTAAACTCCTAGACCCATGAAATATTTCTTGCAAACAATTTACAGACATGAATAATTGTGTCTGTCAGAAAATTGTTATATTAGACTCGCTAATTTCAAAAAGAACTGGAAAAATCTATTATTCCAACAATCTCTTTATTCAGGAACATAAGGGTTGTATTGATTCTCCTCTCACTATGACACCAGAGAGAAAGAGCTTAGACATCTTAGAATTGAATCCATGAGTACAATTTAAAAACAAAGGGACTGGTTAATCATGTTAATGCATGTCTCCTTTTGTAACATGCAGATTCACACAATAAAATTGAAGAAATAACTTTTATCTCTTCAACTGGAGAAATGAACTTGAGAGTAGTTGGTCTCCCTTGTATAACTCTTAAGGGCATTTTATTTATCTGACTTTGGGATTTGGGACTGATCAGCTCAATGAGAAACTCCTCCAGCTAAATGGAAGGTAATAGCTCATAAACTATTGTCCCGGTCTAATTTTTATCATAAACTTATAATGAAAAACAAACGACCATAACTGTGCTACATTGTTGCATTTGAAATCAGCAATCCTAATGTTTGTGTATGTGCTTGTCATTATCACGTCAACTCTAGCGCCACAAAATACCATTCAGAATCCTTAAGGAAGTATTTCAGGATGGGGCATGTATCTGGTTTCTTCACTTTCCAGACAGAGATGAAAAAAGTAGTGGATAGAAAACTGGTTAGCAAATCTTGGAGTTTTACTCTTTCATAGCCTCATTTTTGCATTTAAACTGATTACTTACAGGCACAAGGTAGATAATGGGAAAGTTTTAATATGATGTTGTGGAATATGTATATTTTTTCAGACAAACCATGAAGGTACAAAGCATGACCCTTAATGTATATATATAATTTCTGCCTTCTGAGTCACTATTATATGCGGCATTTTACTCTCACAATCTCACTATTTTAACACTGATATGTCAGATGAAGGCTTTCATAGCATTTTAAACCACTGTACTTCCATTGATAATTTAAATGTAGTATCTCATAGAGATTAACACTAAGTTATAAGATGAAAGGTTCATTTTCTTGGAGACTTGGAGGGGCACTCCCTTTGCCTGAGAATTTAGGGAATCTGTTATCTACAGAAAGAAATTATAGTACATTCTTACTTTAATGATTACTTTTATCAAATGGTGTCCTAATTAGTGTTTTGAGTGCAAAGCTATTTGTTACATCTGATTAACACTAAAAAACAAGTTACAGAAAAGTCACTCAAAGTAGTTTCTAAACTAAACAGATATTTGTTTGTCCATCTACTTCTCTTTCTTAGAAATATTCCAGCTTGGAAGAAATTAATCTTCAGTTGCAATTAGAAGCACACAATGCCTTGGATTTATCTGTGTGCTGCTTCCCAAAGAAAGCCCAATACTACCACTATTCGTCCCCTTCCTCTTCTTCTTCCTCCTCTTCCTCTCCCTCCTCCTCCGCCTCCTCCTCATCCTCTTGGCAATTTTCTTCCATAATAACTACGAAGATGTTTCTTTAGCCCTCAGTATAGGTGAGTTAGGGCCCTATTTATTCTGCACTCCACCCTGATTTTTCTGTTTCTAATTTGTAAAGCAAAGAAGAGTAAGGGTGAAGTGGATGAATTCTCCCTTCAGAGTCACGAAGCAAATGACACATGGAAAAAAAGGGAATCTAAGGGTTAGCGGTCTACTGAGGATTAATAGCCCATTTTGAGTAAGTTGATAAAATAATTTCAAAATGTGAATGGACAGTGGGAAAATTTCAGAAAACTTGGAAATATTAAAAAACAAAAAAATACTGATATTGCAAATTTCAAAAGATGTCGAAGCTCAATAAGAGAAAATAAAGTAGGAATTATAAATAAATAACAAATAAAATAGCATATCAGTAAGTAAATAAATAAATTTAGGAGTTAGAACTAAATGGTATTCAGTAGTTTGGATATGTGGGATAGCTGATCAAACTCCTTTTGAATAATTTCTCACAGGATGTTCAGAACATCAGGCAAAGAGTTGAGGGACTCAGTGTGATGTTATAACAGGAAATTGAGACCCCAGAGATTCTGCAGTCTATAAATATGGAAGGAGGCCAATTTTCTGGTTTGCTCAGACACTGAGCAAAACCTCGGCTCATGAGAAAATGAATAAACTCTACTTAGGAAGTAGAAATCAAGGAAATGTCAAAAACCATGATTTTGAGAGACAAAGAGGCTAGAAAAGGAAAACAGCCAGTATGGCTTGTGTATGCCAGATTGTATTATTATCAAAATTCATAGACACTGAGAAATCAAGACATTAATACCAGATAATGAAGTCACATATTTAAATAAGGTATGAGGCTAATTTTTAAATGTTATACATATTTACAAAGTCCCAACTCTAATTACCAAGTAAGTACCTGCTTGAATATTAATTTTACACAAATGATATTTGAAGGGTACAAAACTATTCTCAGAGATCAGATCATTTTGTGTTTTTATTCATGACATAAAACCAATCACTTCTTACTCTAGGAAAAGAGAAAGCCATCTCTACCTAGGAGATGCTAGAGTTAAGGTGATCATTTACAGAAAGGGCAGAATAAGGAATGTTTAATAGTTCTTAAATGGCTTCAAAAATCACCTTGTCCCTTAGTTATTCATTTTTCCTATATTGTCCCCCGAATGTTGGCCATTATATTGGTATTCATTAACGGCCACCTGGGAGGCAATTCGCTCATTTTCCTTGTTCCCTCTTTCTCTTCGTTTTTTGTTCTCTCTTCTGCTCTGACACTTTAATCCTGCTGACATCTTTCAACACATAATGAAAACCACTCTGCATTTTTCTGGCTTCCTGATTTGTGAGTACTATGGCAACGGAAGCTAGTTGACTTAGTAAAACTTGAAAATGTCACATTGCTCTTCGGTTTTTGATGAATGCATGCTCATGAATATGACTCAATGCGAAAGCAATTAAAGGCAGCTTTCAAGGCACCAGAACGCAAGCCCTCCTCTGATGATCCTCCCCAGGTGCTGTATTCAGAGCGAGCCATTGCTGGAGCAAAGTGAGAAGTCTTTTTGTCTCTCAGAATGATCGGCAATAGCGTTTAGAAACATTTCTTTGGAAACACAATGGCTTCTGTAAATAAATCTTTATTCGAAATCACCCAATTCTCTCAAAAAATGCTTCTTTCTTCCAAAACTAGTGAGACCCATGAAAAAAGATAAATCGAGGAGGAACAAATAGGCAAATTACTTCACACAAACATGAGCAAGAAATGAACTTAATTTTATAGGCACACGTAAAACACACACCCACACGACTAATATTAAGAAGAATTTGCAATAGGTTATGGGGCTGCGACTATCACTCAGTTGGTAGAGGGCTGATTTAGCTTGCTGAAGACCCTTAGGACAAGCCCACGTACTGTGGAAAATGGACTTGGTGGTGCTCATCTGTAATTCCAGAGCATTGGAAGCAACAGCATCAGAAGTCAAAGACTTCCTCAACTGCACAAAATAAAAACCAAAAAGGATGAATATCCTTCATCACAATGGAAAATACGTGCCCATCATAATATGATTCTATCTTTAACAACTTGCCCTCTAGGTTAGCTATATGAAGCTAAAACAAGAACAATGTGAAATACACATTGTGTGGGGTGTAAACATGGGTGACTTCCTCTCCGCCTACAAGCTAAGAATCCTGAAGGTGGAAATTAGAGTATCTCAAATGCCTTAACGTAGAAATTATTTTTGAGTGACTTTGTGACTTCCATGAGTAGAAAACTGTCTATATGACCTTAGGTGAGGAATCACAATCAAAGCAAATATGTATACACGGTGTATCAGCCGTGGAATGTATGGTACTTACTCCCGGTTATTAGTTACTTGTTCACAGCGTGACACAATAAAATTGAAAAACAGAATTTGAGAAGGAATTACATATCTGAGTAATAATTTAAATGAATCACAAAATAATGTACTTAGCATCAGCATTTAGCATACTTGGAGTGGGAAGCTAAAAGAAAAAAAATAATTCTGTCCATTCTCAATGGTTCAAAGACAAAAGTTTTAGAAGGAGGCTGTAATAGAAGCTAGAAACGTGAAAAATACTGCAGCTTTAAAATGCAGTCATGCCCGGTAAGAAAATATCAGAAATTAGGTCCAAAGTGGAACATAAAATAAACAGTTTAAATGTCCGAAAGACTGTGTGAGTATCACATAAGACCTACCAGGAAGCTCATCAAGGAGTGCCAACACTCATCCACAGGCAGTAAAAGTGAAGACGTACGATTATGGACTCTGAAAAAAAACGAAAGATTGGGATCGAAGTTCAACTCTGCCAATTTCTCCCATGCGATCTGAGTAAAATGTCTTCGCATATTGTGCCCTAGTTTCCCTGTTTGTAAAGAAGGAAGGACACTGAAAATCTTTAGTGGGGCAGTTACAGGAACAGAATAGGACAATACTATGAAAACAAATAGATCATTTACTTGGGCCCAATCAATAAAAGTACTTTTGGTCTTCGTTGCACTCTGAAGCAGGTCAAATCAGTGGGGTTTCTGTTAGCAACTGGCACTGGGGATGTTGCCTTGCTTACTCCCGACTGCCCAGAAAAGGACATAAAAAGCAAGATAGATTGTTTCTGCCCTAAGTACATTTCAAAAGGTATACTAACTCCAGAATGCCTGCATAGCTGAGTGTGCTTGGCTAAAGTACTGTAATCAAGACTAGAAAACAAATGAAGGTCAGTAAAGAGAATTTACAATAAAGAAGACAAAGCAGGCCAAATATCCTCAGTAGATAAAGCAGTTTGGAAGTCAGTCAGAAGAAAAATAAATTCAAGGAGTGAACAGATGCTTCATGGTATCTGGAATACAAATGGCGCAGAGATTTTGAAGATATTCCCAGCCCTATCATAACCCAAAGATACTGAAATCACAGGCTGAAGACCAATAGAGAGAAGGTGGCAGTTGCATGAAATCAGTGAATAATCCAGATAGGCTTTACACTTTGCCCCCACACCCTGTTGTTGAAGTGCTCTGCTGAAGCTTACCAGGCATTAACTTACAGGTGGGTCTAAGTGGCAAGCCATGAGTACCAGGAGCCAAACTCTGGTCCTCCACAAGAACAGCAAGAATTCTTACCTGCTGAACCATCTCTCCAGGTCCTGAAATGGTCTTATGTAGAAATTATAACGATTCACCTGCAGAGCCAAGAGGCCTTAAGGGATGAAAGAAACAATTCTATGAGAAAAAAACAGAGGACAGAAATCTGTTTTATCTCATAAACTTTAGATAGTCCTTCTGAGTGTGGGCACACATGCCAAGGCCTACATGTAGAGATCAGACAACTTTCCCAAATTGGTTGTCTCCTTTTCCCTTTGTGTAGGTTCTAATGCTAGATCACCAAGGATTCACAGGGTGAGGGAGTTGACCACTTACAGGTACTAGACCTGTGACATCCACAGATAAATCACAGCATGGTGGCATGTGAACACACCAGGCATGCATGCCTGTACACACACATACGCACACACACACACACACACACACACACACAGAGACAATCAGACAGACACACACACAAACATACATACACAAAACACACACACAGAGAGAGAGAGAGAGAGAGAGAGAGAGAACACATGCACAGAGACAAATAGAAACACACAACACACACACAGAGATGGACACACACACACACACACACACACACACACACACGAATCTTGTGAGTAGCCATTAACTGCAGAAAATTAAGTTTGAGGAACATAAGAAAAATCTGACTATGAAGCATATTAATTGTTTGAGATGCTGATCCATTTACACAACAGGAAAATGTGCAATGATTACTCACATTTATCCATAGAGAATACACATTGACAAGTATTTCCTAGAGTTGGATGAACAGGTGTGTGAAGGGTGTCAGAGACTATTTCAGTGAGATCTATAGCAAATCAAGTTCTCTTGACCCTAGTTCCTCTGAACAACTAAGTCCTTCACTTTAATGTAGTTCCACATGTTTCCTTTCCTCAAAGCCATGAGGAACACACATGAACGACACACTTATGTGGATGATAAGATCAAAGATTTAGAGGTGCTGTCAAAGGCAAAACTTTGCAAGGCAAATATGTACAGCTTTGTGACAGATACATTGGCTTACCCGATGGCATGCTTGGGACATTTGCTGCATAGTTTAGTGATTATGGACTCAATACATTCATGGTAAACTCTGAACTTTATTGCACATCACCTGAAGCTCTCAGTGCAAGCTAGATATAATTTGACAGCTTTTCTTCTTGCAAATCCTAAATGTTTCTCTCTTAACTCCTTTTTCACCTTTTCCTAATCACTATCCTTCTGACTTAAAAATCAGAAGATTTGGGAAGATGTGAAAATGTATGAGTCAGCTCATGGTTTGAATGTCAGGGTCAATAAAATGATTAAGAATGGTTATATTACAAGTGTGCGTGCGTGCGTGCGTGCGTGTGTGTGTGACACAGCATCTCTTTGAAAGTAGAGTTTGGCCATTTAGCTAGACTGGCTCACCAATGACCTCCATGGACCCTTCTGTCTTTGCACCACAAGGATTGCAGCTATGTTCTAACAGCTAGCTTTTTACTTAGGTTCTAAGGATCAAACTCCAGTCTCCACTATTGCATTTTAAGCGCTTTATGTACTGGGTGATGTGCAGAGACCCTACAGTGCAGAATTCTTAGAACTGTATTGAATAATGTATTGGAAAATATATCATAAAATGTAAAGTAGAAAATAACTTCACAAGATCACTAGATGTTCCTTCCTTTTGGGGACATTTATTGTGTCACGAACTAAGTAGCACATATATAGATATTCCCACACATCTATTTGCTAGCAGCAGAGTATTGAAAGGCTGTCAGTACTTTCTCTTGCATTCACCCATAAGCAAGACATGGTATCTCTTTTAGAAGCAGGGCGTGCATTGTTCTTTCTATTCTTCATTTTTGGTTTTTCTCTTTTGCAGATTACTTATTTAGGAGAATGATTTCACATGAAAAATGGCTAGAGTTTTATCAGTTATGCTTCCACAAAGAATATTTTAAAAAGCAGCCCTTTTAAAAAATGATGTGGGTTATTTATAACTTCCTGTATGCCTTTCCCCTTAATGGCAACACAATATATGGCATTTTATAAGCCCTGTAATTTCCATTATCAGTCTGCAACTCTGCATTTCTTTTTATTTTTATTGACTCATATATTTGCAAATTATTTATTCATCCCAAGACATAGCCAAGCAGTTGGAAGAGAATGATGTCAAGGCCGAGCAAGAGTGAACGTGTCTCAGTAAAAGGTACATAAATCTAGCTTCCTTTGTCTCCTTGTGTTTCGAGTTAGTCTTGCCAAAGTTACAGAGCAATTTCGAGCAACACAAAAAGATGCTGTTTGAGTATGAGAGCTCTGTCTTGGCAGTTGAAACGTCACCTTTGATGCCTTGTCAGTATCCTTTCCATTCGTCCTTTATTCCAGGAAGTGTTTGGCTACATCAGTTACATTTCATTGCAAATTAAGCTTTCCCACACAACCGGGATCCTACTACTGGGGAATTTTATTTGTTGATTTTGAAATAAATTTAGCATTTCACATGGTTTTATTTTTTAGGAGACTCTATCAAAATACCTTTCATTCTGAGACCTTTGCTTCTACCACACGACTTTCATTCTCCAATGTGTTTCTTCCTCAAATGTATTATTGGATTAGGTTGTTTTAACTCAGTATTGAAGGTCACACACTTCAGACTTTCCTGAGAACTTTCAAATTTCAGATAAGACTGTAACCAACTCCCTAAACTTGCCTCATAATCTTCTATTGCTCTGTTTTGGGATGTTTGGGAAGTTTGGATCTTGCCATGTTATTTTGTGCCTTAACACATTTTGGTGGAAGATGCCATCTGTATAGTGTCAGACAACTGATAGGAGAGTACTCATTACTTACTTTAGCTCAATGGTTTATGGTTTACGTTACTATTCTCTCTCTCTCTCTCTCTCTCTCTCTCTCTCTCTCTCTCTCTCTCTCTGTGTGTGTGTGTGTGTTTATGTGTGTGTGTTCATGCACACATGCCTGTGTGTGTCTGTGTTAATGATATTGTTGGTGATGGTTGTGATGATGTTATTCTGAGACAGATTCTAACATGGCCCAGGACTACCTTGAAAACCTACCTCCTAAGGTCTGTCATGGAAGGCCTGCACACCATGCCAGGCTCTAGCTATAACTTGCTGTCCATTATCTGCACAAAAAAATGAGCTTGGGATTTTTATCAACAGTGCTATTTCATTTGTGGCCATTTCTTGTGCCATGATGCCTTCGTTGCTAAAAATTTACACATTTTTCCTGCTGTGTGTAGAGTATAATGTAGATTATAATGATGCCTATATCCATTCTGTGATGATTAATCCTAATAGCAGATTGACAGTAGGAAAGCCTATAACATCAGTAAAGCAGAGTTTCAACAACAGTAAAGCAGATTTTTAAATGTGAGAACATGTCCAGAGACAATTAGGCATGAAGGTTCCAGTGTAATCAATGGTTCAAGCCACCAATTAGACTAAGCTTCAATAGACTGTTCAAGAAGTGTGGACCTGGAAAGAGCACTCTCACTGAAGCATGTTCCTCATTTTTGCCTGTTCTTAGTGCTGCCCTCTCTCTCCCTAAGCATCATGTTGTGAGTTCCTGCTCATCATGTCGGTTCTCCTTAATGTGAGTTTCTGCTGACTATGTCCCCCAACCACGATGAAATGAAAACTTTGAAACAATGATCTGCATAAGTCTTTCTTTTTCCTTTTGTCTCACAGGTCATGATGATACTAAATCTGAAACGTGGGCCACCTTGTAACTTGAAACACTAGATTGATTTGTAAATAAAGTGAACAGAAATAAGAGCATATAAGTAAAGGAAACTGCATAATCGGATATCTACCAAAGAATACAAGATGCTTGTAAAATATCAGATAGAGGAATCATAAATAAGAACTTTTATGGGAAAGCAATTTTATATGGCATCTAAAAGAAGTAAGAACTATACATTAACACAAAGATCAGATTCTATTTTATCATAGTTATCAGTCATCCACTTTTTATAGCCCATTACAGTGGAAAATTAAAATGAATTAAATTAAATGAATAAGAAGATGAAAAGACACCATATTTGCTTCTCCGCAATTTTTGAGAAGATGCAGAAGTTGATTAATGTGTTAGAAAGTGCACTCTACTGTATTTAATGTAAAAGAAAAGATGCTGTGAGATACTAGACAAGGAAAAAGCCATTGTGATCTTGAGAATCAGGAAAGTTTATACATAAATGTGTTGCTATGATAAACAAGAAAGGATGACATGTCCAATTGAGAAACAACTATGTGAACACAGACATCAAAATCATAATAATATGCATGGTATTTTCAGAATTCATGCCTGCCTAGAGAATTGCGTATGATAGCCATGGCATTTGCACTTGATTGTGAAGAAGATGAACTCAAGAAGATGCTGTAGTAATATAAGAATGTATATTAGTGTGTTGATTCAAAGATCTTAGAACAGGAGAGTTAATGATCTGATGAATGAATAAAGGTCCAGATACTGTTCTATTGTATCTTTCTTGAATCATATATGCCAACCAAACAAAAACCTGTTGGAATACAATGCACACAAACATGATTAAAGTAATCTACATGAAAGATAACAGAAACAATCAAAGTAGATTTCACTGCAGTAAATTAACTGAGTCTTCAGTTGATGTTTAAATGGAGAAATTAAAAAAGGAAAAATTGTGACTTGGAAGTTGTAAGGTTTCATGACTGGATTGTGCAACTGAGCATTGCAGCAATGTTGGCCAACATTGTTAGCTGTCATTTTCCTTTCTTTCAGACAATGTTATGATTAATGTAATTTTATACTCGTAATAACTTGGTGCCATACCCCTTCTTGATTGGCTCTTTCCAGAATATATTGACATAGCCCAAATTTGTTGCCATAGCATATTCTCAACTTTATGAATTCAGGAAAATTCCTCTGGAATAAATTGTATATCCAAATTGTCTCCATGAATTTCTTTTATGACAACATACTAAAAGAACATGGTGTGCCCCCACTCCCAAATAATTAGTCCCAGTTGCCAGTTTTAAAGACTACTGGAGTCATCATTGCATCTGCTTACGCTTCTATCAATACAGTTTCTCTTATTATGTCAAGAATCTCACATGATCAGAATGCTTACATGATAGTATAATCATAAATTCAATCTTGGAATTTGAATGTTATTACATCCTCTTATTTTTGCTTTCATTCTTGTCAGCACAAAGCCTTTGTTTTGTCTTGAAAATTATTAATTTTAATCTCACTCTCTGACTGATGTCTACTTTTCTCTCAGTGTACAACATGATGAGTTTCAGGGTAAAAACTCAGAAGCTGTAGCAATAGTTAAAACGGAGGACTGAGCTATGACCATAGAACCAGCAAAGGTAGTTTATTTGTCTAGATTAGTCTGGGGACTTATACACATCTGTTCTATATTTTAGAATATTTTTAGACAGTTCATTTCCTTTCACACAAAGTCTACAGATACTGTAGGAGGGTGGTGTCTGAATTCTGAAGCCCTCTGTGCTGTCTAGTTTTATGCCAAATTGAGATAAGCAAGCATCACAATTGAGAAAATTCCTCCATACTAGTGGGTTTTAGGTAAGCCTGTAGGCATTTTCTCAATTAGTGATTGGCAAGGAATGACCTTGCCCATTATGTTTGAAGTTATCTCTGAGCTGGTGGCCCTGGATTCTATAAGAAAGTCAATTGAACAAGACATGGGGAACAAGCCAGTAAGCAGCACTCCTCCATGACCTCTGCATCAGCTGCTACCTCCAGATTCATACCCTGTGGGAGTTTCTCTCCTGATTTCCTTCAGGGATGAACAGTGATATGGAAGTATAAATCAAATAAACTTCTACTTCCCAAGTTGCTTTGGTCATGGTTTATCACATAATAGAAACTCAAATTAACTAAGACACCCACTGATTTTAAATAAATTGTCCACATTTAGCTTTAAGTAGAATGTTCATATACTGATATTATGTTAATCCAAGTGGAAAGTATACTTATGACAAAAAAAGCCAAAACGTAAAAGTTAGAAACAAAAGATTAAAGATGTTAAGTATGGCTTATTCACTTGTCTATGTTTTCAGGCATTACTAAAAGAATAATAAAGGAATCTTATTCAAAAATCTCTAAGTTTAATCAAATAAGTTCAAATATTAGGTGAAAGAAAATAGATGACAAATCAAACGAAAGAGTGTTAACAGCAAAGAATGTGAATGGCAGATTGCATGCATTGGCACTTACATGTCAGTATGTGAAGAGATTATCTTTCTCCTGAGTTGTTCATGGAATTCATGCCACCAATTTTCTAGTGCAAGCCAAGAATGCTGGAATTTAATTTCTCATAATTCTAATCTAGAAAGACTTGGGATTTACAGGCATTGGGATTATTAGTGGGTTGTGATGAAGCATCATTTTGACAACTAAAGTAATAGAGTAGAGGACTATACCCATCAGGTTATTTAAGTTCATAGAAATTTCTAGAATGATTAAAGATACCAAACTCAACATAAAAAACAAATTATAAGTTATGGAAGTCTAACAGATTATCCCAGAGAAGTTTGGTATAAATAGAAGGAGAGATATTGTCAAATATAGACTCCTGAGAATGGAGTCTCCTCAGGAGATGCAAAGAAACAAGAAGTCATCTGTCAGAGGCACTTTATATGTTGTCTAGAATAGAGGAAAAGAAAGAAAAGCATAAGTGATAAATACCAAAGATTTTCAGAAGACATTAATACAAGTCACAAAAATATCAGAAAAAATGTTGAGTTTCTCTTTCACAATAATACATCTTAAAGAACAAGAAAAAATGCTGTTACATTCTTAATGATGAGGAAGAGGTCTGCAGTTCAAACATTCTGTTCAGGGTCAGCCAAACATTTAAATGGAGTGACCTTGTGTAAGTAACTGTTCACATCCCTATTCTCTGCTTTGGCAGTCTGCTCCCAAGCCTACAATGCAAGATACCAGATACCTTGCTTTGGATGGATGGATGTTGATGGAAACAGGGGTTTTAAAATGTATTTGTACATTACCTTTCCATTTGCTTTTGTGGACTGCTCTGAAAGTCTGTCATGTGAACAACACTTATGTACTAGAGGGCTCGAAGATACTTGTACAGGTACGTGAGGAGACCTGCAGCTGGGTACTGAGTCATCCGGGAGAGGCTGAGGTAGTTGAGTATAACCCAGACTGACCTACTAATTAAATATAAGTGTATGAGTGAGTTCAGTCAAGATCTGGCAGGTCAAACACAGGTAACAGCCCCAGAAACCCAGGGACTTCAGTAATTAAAATTAGAATTCTGAACTGTTGACAGGAGTTTAGATTTATTAGGTATAATATATAAAATTGCATAAAATAAACAGTGGCATATGTTCTAAAAAGGGACAATCAATTAACATGAATAAAAGTAAGATCTGTCAGCCTTTGGGGAAATAAAGGTTGGGCTTGCTTCCTTTTTTTAAATGCATCTATTATTGTGTGGCATTTTAAAACTATGAAGGTATATTAAATGATAACACTTTGAGTCTGAGGCTGGTGTATGTAAAAGAATTTCTGTCACTTAAAACTCTTCTGTTTTCTTTGTGTTTTGAAGGAAATAAAAGGAAAAGTCTAGAAATAGACTGGGATCAAAAGAGGTAAATTTGAGTGTGGTTTTTTTTGCTTAGAAGTATGATGTCTAGAGACCAAGTAGTTGTTAGAAACCTAGTATTCTCAGAAAGAGACATGCTACTGGGACAAAGATTAAAGTTGATTTATCTTGTGTTCAAGAACAGCAGTCTTCCCAGGAACATAGATCAATCATTTTGTGTGTATTGCAGGGCAGAAATTGGCCATAAAGCATTATATTTTTGCTTTTGTCTCAGGAAATGGGCACAAAGGTGTGATAAACTTAACTGGGTTCCAAACCCTTAGCTAATTCATCTGTGAAGTATTTTTTTAAAACAAGTATTTCTTTTAAATGTCAGGTTACAAGGTGATTGGATTTCTACAGAAATTTATACAAATGAGTTCACCATGCAAGGTCAGTTTCAGCTTAAATTCTTAGTCAGTAATAGAAATTGAAATAGCTGAACCAATACATCACTGTTTGTCCAGGAATGTGTGGCTTATAGCTAGTATCCAAGGAGCTCACTTTGTTTAAAATCGAGAAACTAGAAGCTTTTAATCTAGAAAGTGTGTGGGAAGAAAATGTTGAAACTTCAAACATATAATTTTAAAAAGCAAAGTTAGGATTCCAAGACACCGTTAACTAGAGGATAAAACATTGTAAGTACAGTGTGATTTAAGTGGGCCCCACTAAATCACCATGTTTTAACCAAGCGAAGAGTATCATTGTAAAGTAAATATGCCTGTCTTGTATGAAGCAGATACTGTGAGAGATAAATCAACAACACAGTGTCACATGAGTCCAAAATATTCAATGATTCTGTATTTCAAGAGACTGTATCAATAATAGCGTCAAGTGTGCCAGAGTCTATAATCTCCTTTAGTCCTGGCCAGGCACTGTAGGTACACAACACAACAATGCCATAAATCTTCAACTTAAATAAGCACAGAAAACTTGAAACTCTAAGTACATCGGGAGTTAGTTAATCTGTAGTAAATGTATTCTAAGACAAAGCCAACTCATACAGACTTTATTTTTTTTTTCAGTCTTTTTTTTTTTTTATTAACTTGAATATTTCTTATATACATTTTGAGTGTTATTCCCTTTCCCGGTTTCCGGGCAAACATCCCCCTCCCCCCTCCCCTTCCTTATGGGTGTCCCCCTCCCAACCCTCCCCCCATTGCCGCCCCCCCCGCAACAGTCTAGTTCACTGGGGGTTCAGTATTAGCAGGACCCAGGGCTTCCCCTTCCACTGGTGCTCTTACTAGGATATTCATTGCTACCTATGAGGTCAGAGTCCAGGGTCAGTCCATGTATAGTCTTTAGGTAGTGGCTTAGTCCCTGGAAGCTCTGGTGGCTGGGGGTTCAGTATTAGCAGGATCCCGGGCTTCCCCTTCCACTGGTGCTCTTACTAGGATATTCATTGCTACCTATGAGGTCAGAGTCCAGGGTCAGTCCATGTATAGTCTTTAGGTAGTGGCTTAGTCCCTGGAAGCTCTGGTGGCTTGGCATTGTTGTACATATAGGGTCTCGAGCCCCTTCAAGCTCTTCCAGTTCTTTCTCTGATTCCTTCAACGGGGGTCCTATTCTCAGTTCAGAGGTTTGCTGCTGACATTCGCCTCTGTATTTGCTGTATTCTGGCTGTGTCTCTCAGGAGCGATCTACACTTCAACAAGAAATGTTTTCTCTGAGTACTGTAATATATTTCCAATCATATTTTGAGACCCTAATAATTGTATGTATGTAGGCATGTGTTTAAAACAATTACTAATCCTTTTATCTATAATCTATGCATATTTTATGAGCTAAGTAATTTTCCTTACAGTCTCTAACTCTTGGAAATACTATTTATCTAGTTTTATAATTTGAAACATAAAGCAGTGCAGGTGGACTGGTAACTTGAGATTTCTGATGAGACCAACGTAAAGAGTAGTGGGTATTTTCTCAATTCTGCATAGTGAAACACTTGATCTTGCCAGTTACAGTGGATGAATACTGAATCAGTTCAACTGGAGTACCAAGAAGAAACTATAAAATGATCTCTATAGCAATTACCCATCTCTGCTTCATATTATGGATGGAAAGGAGTGAAATGGTTTTATTATGTAGTTTGGGCTTGTTGGACTTGAACTCACAACCTTTATGACCCAGTCATCAGTTCTGAGAATATAGGTGTGTCTTCAAACTCCCAGCTGCTTTTCAAAATTCTTGACTGCAGCACTTCTATGAGAATCTGTAAGGATATTGAAATAATACTGTGAAATATGAGGTTTAACATGTAATAGTTGACTATGTTAAATGCATAAAAAATAAAAGTGCAGGACCAATCATTGTTCACACCCTTGGAAAAAAAAGAGAATTATCAGTTAGAATGCGGATTGAATGTTCCTGTAGGTGGTGAGGCATGGAATAGGGAAGAGAGAAAGAGCTAAAGATAGACAGATGATAATAGATGATAGGTAGGTAGGTAGGTAGATAGATAGATAGATAGATAGATAGATAGATAGATAGATAGATAGATAAGATTTGAATGAGAGAGATTACTTATCTAAGTATAAGAACTGGTCAGACTAAAATAATAGAAGAATCATAAAATTTCTCAAAACAACAAAACTTGAGTAAAGCATACATAAATTCTTTATTACAAAAATGTTTTATTTTTCGCTCTATATTATATATATATATATATTTCTAATTTTTCTTGCACAATGCCTTGATATAGCATGAATATGACATTTGAGGGATGAGCATGTGAGAGATTCAGTTTTGCCAAGCTATATGTCTTCTCCTTAAGCAGGAATCATTAGAGTGTTACATGAAATTTTTCTGCAGGAACTTTGTTTTTAAGTATCTCACTTTAGAGATAATAAAAGTCCCTGGATATTTCAAACTCTGCATTTCCACATTCTATTTACCATGTTTACTTTTTAATAGCAGTTTCATTACTGTCTGATGAACTTTGTCACACATTATTCCTGAGGAAATATAAGCAAACATAAAATTACCTCAGATCAGAAAGTAATGAGAAACCAAAGTAAAGATAGCATCAGTGTCTGCCTCCAACTTGGTGAACCAGTGAGTTTTACTGGGCTCACTTTCAGAAGTGTGGATAAAGGGTTATTTATAGGAGCAGTAATGACTCAGACAGCTGTATCATCAAAAGTCCACCCATCATTGAGGGCTCATGAAATCTGGAATTTTGGACTATATTGTGTAGATCAATAGGTTGGAGAGTGTCATTTCGAGAAAGCTCATATGGCCTGTCATCTCTACAACTCAGTTTGTGTGAGAATGCCCATTAACAATTCTTGCTGCTTATATTCACTTGGGAAAGGAGGGATTTCATCTGGTCAGTTTCAGAAACTTCCTGAAGACTTTGATTGTATACTTCCTTAGTTTAAAGGTTCCTTGTAGAATGGAGTGTTTCACTTACCTTTACAGCATACCATAAGTTAAGTTTTCTTACAGGATATTGCATATACACACATATATATCTTCTCACACACATACATATAAACACACACATGCACACACACATACACACACAAAGTTGTCTCTGAGACAAGGTCTTTCTATGTATCACATGGTGACCTTGAATGTGCTGAAATCCTCCTGTCTCAGCTAGAATAATAAGAATACCCCATTATGTAAAACAAAGTTACTCTTTTAAATAAAGTAGTCAATTTAATGCTTGTTTTCCTTTGTCTCTTTTAGTGTGGTCATAAAGTTGTATAATCATCATTAATTTCTATTTCTCAAAAATTTCATCTCTACTAAAGGAACCAACATCAATTACTATTGCCTGTACTCTTTCATACATAAAGTTACATCCTACTTCCAAATGATCTCACAGATTAATTGACTAATGAGAATTGTATAATTAGTGACTTAGTATGTCTTAAGTTTGTCTTGATTATTTAGCAAAATATTGGCACAGCCTGCATGGTGAACAATAAAAAGTCAACAAAGACAGATGGGGACAGTGTGTGTGTGTGTGTGTGTGTGTGTGGAGAGAGAGAGAGAGTGTGAGAGAGAGAGAGAGAGAGAGAGAGAGAGAGAGAGAGAGAGAGAGAGAGATCTGAACAGAGAGCAAAACTATGCAGTAATCTTAGCATTCTCACACTAAAGGAGGTATGCTGCATATATCTAGTGTGTGAGGGATTCTGTATTTGGGACTAAGCTTACCTGTGTTTGATTTATAGACAGTAGATATAGATACAAGGTTTCTTCCCGCTCTTCACCTGAGTTTTTGAGACAGGTTCTCTCACTAAATCTGAAACTTACTATTACAGCTATATTGGCTGACCAACAAGTCCCTAGGATTACATTGTCGGTGCATAGTGTTGCTATTATAAGAGCATGTTACCACAATTGGTTTTACATGGGAAACCAAATGTGGGTTTCATCATTATCCACTGACCTATCTCCCCAACCCCCTCACAATCATATTTATGATACAAGTAAGGTTTTAAAGATGATTCTGTATAAATCAACAATCCTGCATATTGTTCATTTTCTTTATCTGTAAAAGAGAGCCCTGTGAATATCAGGCCAGCCTTCTACTCAACACGTAATGGGCACTGATCTTAGTCTTCTGAGAATCCTCTGTCTTCATTGCATCAACGCTCACTTACAACCTTGTATGACCCTTCTGAGCCTACGTGTCACTATGAAGCCAACTCAGGCAGGCCTTAGCCCATGATATGTAAGTTCGCTATCAACTAAGCACAACATCAGTATCATTTATTCTTATTCTCTCATTCTACATAAACTATTGAATGTTTAGTGTATATCATGGACAGGAGAATGGTTGTGTTTTCACCGAACTATTCATTACAGGCAGAGAAATAATTCCTGATAATAAATGACCATGGCGCTCACCAACATACTCTTCTGTGGCAGACTGACACTGTTATATTGCATAGATCGAAGTAGTAATTTGGCTGATACATAGATATTTTATCCAATGTCCCTATTTTAAAAACAGAACATGTAGAGAATGAACTCTTGATAGATTCTGTCATAATGGGAGTAATATAATCAAGTGGATTATTAGTGAATATGTGATGTGACAGAGATACACACAAAGAACCTTCCAAGCACTGGTTTCTTCTTTAAAATGTTAGCTTTTATGACATTATTTAAGACAAATGCATTCTTATCACTGGTAACATCATCTTAAATTTCAATGTCAAATTCCTGACCCATTTCCTCTGTTCTTCCCATCTTTAGATCTAAAAATCTCTGATCTGTGTGAACCACAATGCATCTGTGTTCACATGGAGTTCAATGGCAGAAGAGGAATCTCGCCAGTTCCTCTAGACTTAGACATGTTAAGGTCAAAGGAGACGACAAGATGAGCTAATTTTTGTGGGATGAGTTTACTAGGAAGAAAATAAACTCGTAAAATGATGCTTATTTATTCTTCTTGACTTGATATCCGCCTTCCACTTTCCAACAATAACAATTCTTCTTTTCCTTTGTTTTTCAGACATATTTCATCCCAAATTTGAGCACTTGCACACTTTAAAATGACTAAACCCCAGTTTAAACACAAGATTAGTGTGTAAACTGATATTTTTCATGCTTGCCCAGAGTTGCTTGATAACTGTAGATTGGGCTATAGAAATTTAAAAAACAAACCTACAAATTACTAAGAGGTCAAAGAAAAAGAAAGTCCACACAGGGGAGGAAGTTGTTTCGAGTACAAACCAGAAAAGAGGATCGTACAAGTCTATTGGAAACTGAAAGTGTCCTTTACTTACTGTTTTTGGAAGTTGCATTCTTCAGAATTAATTTGTTTCCTATTTAACAAAAAAAGATTCAGTTTTAAGAAAAAAAGGACCAAAATGTGCAGAAAATTATGTATGTTTTTCCCCCAAAATTGCAGTTCTTTCTCTACCTTGCACTCAGAATATCTTTCACCTGCCTTAGTTCACTCACGTTTGGCAAATGAAAGCTTGATGGTGATTATGGGGTGCGATCTGTCTTCACAATGGAAGTGCTTACAGAACACATTGCTCTGCTGCAGCAGCAGCAAATAGAGTTCACCGGGAACTTAATGTCGGCTCACTCACACGGCAAAGGAGGTCCTAACTCAGGGATGTGTGTGTGCGTTCAGCAGTCTCAGAACGTTGCTCATTTTCTCTACTCATTCTTTATCCATCTGTACACTGCTAAATCTTATCATCCATCTATTAAAATATATTCACATATGTATATTGAGGAAACATTGAAATATATGTATAATGTACCTTTATCCATTCAGCAGTGAAAGAAAGGTGCATTTAAAAATACTGCTTAAAAAGGCAAGCCAGTCCAGTCAAAACTGCCCATGCTATTCTTATAAAATCGTCAATGTAAACTTTGTACAATATATCACGTGTAGCAAACAGGTCTGACATAGCATGGCTAATAATATGCTTGCCTAGAGAGGTGAGATTAAAAAGGATTTGGAGGCTGACCATTTTTATCTCATTAACACCTTGGTGCAGAGATTCATGGGAAGTATCGTCTACAGATACAAGCAATAGCACTTCTGTTTCACATTCGCCATTCCTGATATAGTTGAGCCTAGAATGTTTTAGTACGTAGAGAATAAACTTCATATAAGTTGTTTCCATTAAAAACGTTTCTGCATTTGCTGTGAAACTTTGACTTCTCCCTCTCCCTAAGGCTTCTCACTGTGCCATCAAGTATTTCTTGGATCAGCTGTCGGTTCAAACCTTATTTGTCTATAACTTTGATTTCTTTGGGAACATTTCATAACCTAGAGCTCTTGTGCCCTTAAAAAAATAGTTTATCCATTTGTGTCACACACACACACACACACACACACACACACACACACACACGCACACACACACACACATTTCATTATGCACATGTATGTACATGAACAGATTTTGCTTTATTATATCAGGCCCCACAATTACTGACTGGATTATTGCACAGTGGTCACAAGTAGGCTTGAAAGAAGGAAACTTGTTCCTGCTCAGATAATCACGGAGTCTTAGATCAAGACTGTTGTGCCCCAGGTTGAGGCTGGGAGCTTCTCAGTGTTCCTTTAGTACAAAGCGGACTTCCAAGGCTGAAGACCCTGGAGCTTCTTTGTCAAGTCTGACTGCTCACCAGGAGTCAATGCCCACAGGATGTTCTGCCAACATTCAGGGTAGATTTTCTCCTGAGTTTGCCCATTTCTAGAAACAACCTAATAGCCACACCAAGTGTGTGTTGTCAGTTTTCCAGATACCGGAAAATCCAGTGAAGTTACCAACTGACATCAGTCACCTTGTCCTTTCAGCTTCTCTGAGACCAGTTCTATCAACGCAATTGCTCTGTGCTATGACAGTGACCCTACAGTTTGATTACTACATTCCATAGCACTTTATCAGCTCCTCGTGACATTGAAATATGTGTATGAACAGCTTTGAGTTGAAGCTGTCTTACATCCTGGCTTGAAAATATCCACAATAGGGTTTTAATCTGAATTTTTGATCCTTGGGTAGTGATGCTGTTTTGAGAAAGCCTTCAAACATTAGCAGATAGGGCCTAGTAGGGGAAGCCAGTCCTTGGCCCTTGTTGAGACATCATTTCCTTCCTGATTTTTGTCTTGCTGTCTGCTTCTCATTAACCTGATATATAATATTCCACTGAAGTGTTTTTTTTAAAAGTATATGGTGCCAACAAGCCATATGTCAGCCAGAGTAAGTCTTTCTCTCCTTATGCTCTTCTCTCAGATCTTCTGGTCACAGTAGTAAAGCCAGGGTGCTCAGATAGGATGACAGAGTGTAAGGCTATTAGGTTATCAACTCCTGTTCCATGATTTTGCCTCTTCTCCAGACTTAAAATTTGGTTTTATTATGTTCTTCCTTAATATTTGTTCTTCTTAGACACGTACAGAGCACAGTGTGTCCTTAGTGTGCAAAGTCAAATTAAACAGAACTGAAAAAACCTTCTTTCAGAGGAATTACAATTATCTCCAGACCAGTCCTTTTAACTTGGTCTTAACAGTCCATTCTTTGTGCTATATTATGTTTCTATCAAGGAAATTCTTTTTTTCTTCCTGCTCTCCATCAGTCCTGCCATACTGTTGTTAATGAAAGAATAAACATAGTCTCAAATTTATTCCTTAAAATCTGAAGTATACCCATTCCACTGTTCTTTTCTTTCTTTATTCTAATGTTATCCCCTTTCCCTGTTTCCCCTTTGCAAATCCCCTATCCCATTCCCCCTTACCCTGCTTCTATGAGGGTGCTTCCCCACTTACCAACCCACTCCCACCTACTGCCCTAGCATTACTCTACACTGGGGCATCAACCCTTCATAGGATCAAAGGCTTCCTCTCCTACTAATGCTAGATAAGGCCCCTTCAGGTCCTTCAGTCCTTCCCCTAACTCCACTGCTGGGGTCTCTGTGATCAGTTCAATGGTGATCGGTCAGGCAGCTATATCAGGCTCCTGTCAGAAAGCACTTCTTGGCATCAGCAATAATGTCTGGGTTTGGTGTCTGCATGTGGGATGAATCCCAGGTGGGGAAGTCTCTGGATGGCCTTTCCTTCAGTCTCTTCTCCACTCTTTGTCCCCATCCTTTAGACAGGAGCAATTCTGGGTTAAAATTTTGGAAATGTGTGGGTGGCCACATTGCTCAACCAGGGGTCCATGCCTAATCTTAGATATGGTCTCTATAGGTTCTCCCTCTCCTGTGTGGGGTATTTCAGCTAATGTCATCCCATGGGGTACTGGGAGGCTCTTGCTTTCCTGGCATCTGGAAGGCTTCCTGGTGGCTACCCCAGTTCCCTATCTCCCATTGCTACACACCTCTATTCAATGTCCTGATCCTCTGTTACATGTATCTTCTCCCATATCTGATTCTTCCCCTCTTTTACCTTCCCCCTCCTCTCTTCCTCCGAAGTCTCTCCAACCCTCTACTTCCCTTGATTATTTTGTTTCCCCTTCTAAGTAGGACTGAAACATTCATACTTTGGTCTTCCTCTTGAGCTTCGTGTGGTCCATGAGTTTTGTTGTGGGTATTCCAAGCTCTTTGCTTATCAATGGGTACATTCCATGTGTATTCTTTTGTGATGCAGTTCCCTCACTCAAAAACTCAGGTGACAGCAGATACTGGCAAGGATGTGGAGAAAGGAATATTCTTTCATTGCTGGTGGGATTAAAAGCTGGTACAACCACTCTGGAAATCAGTCTGGTGGTTCCTCAGAAAATTGGACATAGTACTACCTGAGGATCCAGCTATACCACTCCTGGGCATATACCCAAAAGAGGTTCCAACATATAATAAGGACACATGCTCCATTATGTTCATAACAGCCATATTTATAATAGTCAGAAACTGGAACGAACTCAGATGTTCCTCAACAACAGAGGAATGGATACAGAAAATTTGGTACATTTACACACTGGAGTACTACTTAGCTATTAAAAACAATGACTACATGAAAGACTCAGGCAAATAGATGGATCTAGAAAATATCATCCTGAGTGAGGTAATTCTACTGTTCTTTCAAAGCCAGTCTCTTCCTTTATTAGGAGATCTGTTACTAAGTGGAGTCTGTAGTCTCTGCTTCACATTCTACTGTGTGAGGAAAACGTGGACCTGGAAGCCAAACAGAGCAGAAAACTTGTTTAACCCATTACCATTTTTTACACATTGTGTAAACTGTCTTTGAAGGTTCCATAGCCATAAAAAGAAATAGTATATAACTGATATAGGAAAAAGAATAGTTTATACTTCCAAGTGCTGGCTTTCATTTTGACCAGATGGTTCCTGACCAGCATTTGCCATGCCCTCGTGCCTTTCCTCCTAATGCCCAGGTCACTTCTCACCTTCTTACTCAGCAATTCCCTACTTTGCAGGATCACCTTACCTCCCTGTGTTCTAACTCAGTCCTTCACCAAACCATCAGAATGTTTGTTAAAGAAACTTATCGAATAAATATTCATTTGTTTTTGGAGAATATGCTAAAAGAGCTTCCATTGCCAAGTAATGGCTTTAAAGCTTTTATCTAAGCCAAACGTGAGCCAATGCTTCACGTTTATGAGACTTTGCAATCTCTCTCTGTCTCTCTATGTCTCTCTCTCTCTCTCTGTCTCTCTCTCTCTCTCTGTCTCTCTCTCTTTCACACACACACACACACACACACACACACACACTGAGAGACAGAGACAGAGAGAGAGAGAGAGAGAGAGAGAGAGAGAGATTAGTGAATCAGCATCTTTAATAGCTTATTATATAATACACTATGCTATAGGTAAAGTTCCAAATTCCTTGGCATTAAATGCAGTGTACTAGTGTTTATACATGATATATGTATGTGAGGCAGTATGTTGTGGTGTGCATGTCTGAGAGCCTGAGGATAACCTTGGGTGATCAATTCTTTCCTTCTACATTTTGTTATAGGAATGAGGCTCAGCTTCAGGCTTGCATGACAAGTATTTTTGTTCACTGAACCATCTTCCTGCTCTTAAATGCAAGCTCTGTTTTTAATCTGGCTGCTACTCTGCACATTGTCTCATAGCTCACTAAACTTCTATTAAAGTGTGCCAAGTCACAATCTTTTGCTTTGCAGAGAATTTCCAGCCAGCCTGGAGCACCTCCACCACCGCATAATTAGGGATGTTTTGTATTGTTTTACATTTCTTTTAACTCAACAGGGTTTTTTTTCTGCCTGTTCCCCTCAGTTCTCCTCCTTTCTTTCATGAGTTTAATGTAATCTCATGTTCACGTTTATGTTTATACTTATTGCTTTGATACTTTTCGTATCATATTGTGTTTTTCTGAAAGGAAGTGAGAAAGAACTTTTAATCTCTACATTTCCTACCCAGCACACTGTATTATTCATAATAAATACTACATGCTGATTTATTCTTCAGTCTATCAGTCATTTACATTTACAATTCTACTTACTCTAAATACGTGTTGTATATTTTGTTATTGGTGTATTTGTTTGTTTTTATAAGCATGGATTTGTTAGAGTGACTTTGGCCAATAATTCATATAATTCATGATATTTTGGCAGAGCCCAGCATGGCCACGCTGGGAACACAATGAAGTGTTTCCTGCCCCCAGGATAGAGCCCTGGTGTGAACCCCCAGGAGTGTGGATGGCTGCTGTGGGCATAAGGCTTGTTGGTGTAATAAAGTACATATTTCACATTCCTCCCAGGAGTGTCCTGCCTGTTAAAGATAATGACTCCATGATAATCTGAGATAGCACAAGCCCAGGAGTTGAAGGTGTGACTAATGTCTTCACAATGGTAAATGCTGGCACCTTTAGGACAGCCCTTAAGGCTATTAGAAAGAGTTCATGAATATATATATATATACATATATATATACATATATATAATTCATATATATTTTGTATATTATATAATTCTCAACTATACAAAATATAAGAATGCAGTATGAATTCTGAGGTGCTTCATGAATCAAAGGAACAAAGGCAGCCATACTATGAGCTAGCTTGTCAGAAAGATACAAAGGCAGGCAGATTCCTGAGCTCAAGGTCATCCTAGGACAGAGTGAGTTTAGGGTCAGGTGTGGTAAAAATGGTAATCTCAGGACAAGGTCCCACCCTACTAGCTTATCCTTTGCGCTTAACAAAGGCAGACAGATCTCTGAAGTCTTTTTGCAATGTTAAGAAAAAATGTATGCTTGCTGTTTCCTAAGAACCAAAGGGCTAGGGTCACAAGACACTGATCCCTAAGATAATCAAAAGGAAACTTGAAGCAAATGATTGAACTGATGTGGAAAATAAAAGACTGGGTCTGCGTTCTGCAGGAGGTGAGCAATCCAGATAATTTAGGATAAAGAGAGAGAGGTGCTTGGAGAACTGAGAGACACAGAGACAGACAGACACAGAGACAGACAGGCAGGCAGGCAGACAGACAGACAGATGCACGCACACACACACACACACACACACACACACACACACACACACTCACGCACACAAGCAAGCAGGACGTGAATAGAGAGATCTCTTCGAATAGCAAGCAAGCAGATACAGACAGAGAGATCTCCCGACAGAGACAGAAAGCAGCACATAGAGAGAAGCAGACTGGAAAAGCTGTATCAATCAGACACCTGTCCTCAGCTTGGATCCACGATTTGACTTCAAGTCGTTCTTTTTGCCACTCCAAGACACCTCTTCTGTCGGAAGCCCTCTCCATGCCAAGGCTACTCCTTGGCAAATGTTGTCATTTATGTCAAGTACGTAGGAAAAGAAAATGAGCCTACCTCATAATGCATGCTCACCTAACTTTAGTGGTGCCTACCATCAGCTTTTACACACAATTCCCCTTAATTTTTCATTTCAGTTTTTAAGATTATTTTTTAAAGAAATATATGTATGGGTACAATTTACCTCGATCTTATCCCTCCCTCACTACCCCCATACTCATTATCACCATACCTCCCAACTCATGTCCTCCTTCCATGTTATTTATTAGTTAATTTTCTATTTCACAGAATTAGCGTCACCCATAAACTTGTAAGTGCACTGTTATTTCCTGGCATGTAGGAAACCTACAGGTGGCCACTTTCCTGAAAAAGAGTGTCTTCTTGGCCCCCAGAAACTATGAAGTGCTAACAGCTCCTCAGCTAGGTGCGGCTCCTCAGGACCACACCCTCATTTAACTTATGCTGGCCTTATACAGGTAACTCCAGCCACCTTGAGCTTGTTTGTGAAGTAGCCATGTCAAATCTAGAGGGCAGCACACTTCACAGTGCTATTCCCATCTTCTGAGCCTAACATTCTTTCTGTCCCCATTTTCCACCATGCTCCCTGGCCTTCTTTGGCAGGCATTCATGGGAACAAGCTGTGACAGAGATGTCCCATGGATGGCTGGGCATCACACTGGCTGTCGTGAGCATTGTGTCTCTGCATTAGCCAGCCACAGCACCAAAGTCTCCAGGCCAAATCTGGGAACAACATACATCTATGGATCTAACCATAAAACTTTAGAAGGCATTTGCACAGCTTGGCCATTTAGCAATAGCAAAAACAGAACAACAACTATGTGTTCTAAAGTAATCCCCTCTAGCTTTCCTATCCCCTCTCCTCTCTGCTTCTTAGTAAACTTACTTGGCTGTGAGGCAAAGCTCTCCATATGTTCAAGGGAAAGAGTGAGTTCGTTTAAAACACCCTTTTGTCCCCCCTGTGGGAGTATGAGAATAGAAAACAAGATAGACGGAGGTGAGAATAGAGGTCAAAATCTTCCACATATGGAAATGAAACACTGGGTTTAAACTGGTTTAAGATCAGAATTACAGGAATGCGAAGACGTGCCCACATTAATCTTTCTGCTAATTTTGATTCAGGCAGAGACCTTGATGTAACTTCAAAACGCCCTGAGGATACAGAGTGACATTACTTACAGATCTAGCTCGTGATTGGCAAAAGACAGGTTTCTCTTCCACTGGTAATCCTGAAGGCTCCATCGGGCCCTGAAATAAAAGCTGCAACTTCCTGGTGGATTTTATTTTTGTCGGCCAAACTTTTACAAAGTATCTGTGTGTTTTAGAGGGCACAGCTACTCAACATGGAGGTCATTCCCAGAAACTAAATATAAATGTGTTTAAGGGAAAAGTTGCTGGTCTCTAATCCCTTTAAGAAGCAGCAAGTAGGTCCAGTGTGTAGGGAAACAAATTTTTATATTCTTATACAAAAAAAAAAAAGAACAAAACAAAACAATTTCTCCCTAGCTATGGCTTCTCCCCAAAGTTAGTACTGTAATTTCTTCCAAGTATGTGTTTCTCCTGGGATTTTGAATAAGCTCACAGTTTATAGTTTGGAATGTGTGACCATGTGACAGGAAGCTCTTCAGATCTTTCCTATATTCATTCATTCATTCATTCATATATATACTTACTTATTTGTACTGCTTTCCTTTCATAGAAGTTAAGAAACAGTATAGGCATGTGAAAATAAAAGCTAACAGGAAAGCACATGGTGATATAGATTTGCTTCATTTTGAAGACATCTCCCAGTCCATCCAGGATGAACGCCACTGACTCGAATTCAATGCAGTCCCCACCACAGACACGATATGAGGAAAGATCTCTATTTCAAGAAACCACAGCACAGGATACAGATTTTCATCAGGAAAGCCTTCATCATCTTCATTTGACAATTTGAGAAAATATTCAATAGCTTGTTATTTATTAAACACAGTTACAGGGTTAGAAAAAAAATGGTTCTCTGGTTAAAGGCATAGCTGTCAAGCCTGACAATCCAGGCTCAGTCTCTATCAGCTCTCAGAGGAAGGAGAACTGATTTCTACAAAGTGTGCCCTGACTTCTGCATGTGTGCAACCACCTGTGTGTACATGCAGTCTTATGCACACTCATGAAAATGTACACACACACACACGTATACACAAACATGCACACACTCAATAAATAAAATGCAATGAGTCTTTTAAAGTTACAGCAAGAATGGGAAGATAGTTAAGTTGGTAAAGTGTTTCCTGGACTGTCAATCATGTAGACAAATTTGGACGCCTAGCATCCACATAAAACACTGAGTGGAATAGTATACGCCTATAATCCCAGTGCTGTGGGGCAGGGGTGGGGTAAGGTACATGTGGGAGAGAGACAGGAAGATCCCTGAACCTTGTTAACCAACAGTTTAGTTGATCCAATGAGTTTTCAGTTTAGAGAAGGACCCTGCCTCAAAAGATAAGATGTGGAGTGGTTAAGAAAAATAGCTGGCATTGGCTTTTGGCATCTACATGACATGGGTGTGAGCATCTACATGGGTAGACTTCACCCATGTTCAGACAAATGTTATCACTTCATTTGCTTTACCATGCCATAGACATGTGTTGGTGAAAACTGTTTGCATAAACTACTTACAGAGTCTCCCTGACCTTGTTTAAGGAAATGCAAACCCAGTATAAGCCACCTGCCTCATGGCTGCTCTAACTGGCAAATGGTCACCACCTTGCCACTGCTTCTCATTTGCATGTCTCCAGGCTTCCTTTCATGACGATGCCATGTCAGGCTGAAAGGTTCCCTCATCTGAGTTGATAGACAGCAGGGAAGCTTGCTCCCTTGTGCCTGCATCCCTCAGTAAGGAAGGAAGATTGGAAAACAGATTTATAACAATACATGGATGCACTGAATTAGAAAAGACAGTTTCAGAGCAGTGACAAGCTTTTATTTCCCCTCTGATGCACGCTCCACAGAGATATGTCATGATGTGTCTTGGAGTTTTACTTGCTTTGAAAGCTCACCCACCCCCTTCCTTGTGTTTGCTGCTGTTTTTCTTGTTGCTTCCTCTTGTTTTGTGTTTCCTATGAATCAGAAATATGCTTCTGAGGTGTCTTCTCTGAAGACGGCTAGAAGCAATAGTTTCTTTACTAAAATTCCGAGCCTAATTGATAAGAGGGAGATTGCTGACTATATGGACCCTAGGAAAGCCTTTTGAGAAGTGAACGCAAAATAGACATGTCAAGGTGGATGGGGAAGTACCCACAAGGTCTCCGCCCTACACAAAGAACTACAGGCAACTGAGGAAAACAGAGCAGCAGAAATTGCTTCCCAATGGAAGAGCACACCAAGGGGTTATTCAATACCCAATGCTCAGGCCTGAAGACATGCACACAGGTAACATTATGAAGATGGAGTAGCTTGTATTTAGAAATATATACATATATATATATTGTGTGTGTGTGTGTGTGTGTGTGTGTGTGTGTGTGTGTGTGTGTGTGTGTAGACATGGACATATTATGCATGTAGAAATCATTATTAGGAAAAAAGGGGCTGTGAATTTGAAGGACCACACTCCTGTAGAGGGAGGAAAGGGAATGAGGGGATGTTGGCAAGTATATTGAAATCTCAAAAAAAATTAGAAAGTAATAAAAAGAAGATGAATCCATCATATCAGCAGAACAACCCACACCCAGCAATAAAGGATAAAGCTCTATCTTCTCACAATGAGCCATTGCTGGAATAAAATTGCTTTGAGAGCCATTCCAGAAGTCAACCTCCTAGGGGACATACAGACTTCAACAAGGGCGTAGGGTTTACATATTTACACACAGCCCTGCTGACACTTAATCAGGACACTTTGGAAGTGGCACTACCTGAGTCTATAATATCCGGGTCTTATAATATCTATAATATCCTTACTTATAACGAGGCACTAAGCACTGTATTCTCAAATTTTACTTAGGAGATACTACATTTTCATTACCAAGATCAAACTCCCTAAGAACGCTTGTCTGGAGGTGTTAGTAGTCCTTAGGCTAAAACTATGGTCAATGCCCTGGGAGCAGCATAGATCTTACAGCTCCTTAAAGAATCGTGTGGTCTGATATGGGGTGCAAAGTAGTTGTCAATAATTACAAAATATGATATTTTGAGAATTCTAATGGTGCAAAAATGGTTCTGCGAGTACTTATGAAACCAGGGACTTGTCGTGTACTATGGTGTGGCACCCTCAAATATTTACTGGAAACAATTTAAATATTGATATTTTTGTATGTATGTATATGTTGGGAGCACATGTGCCATAACACAAATGGGGAATCTCAGAGGATAATTTATGGAACTCAGTTCTCTACATCCATGATATGAGCTCAAGACATCAAACGAAGTCCATGAGGCTTGGGGGAAGTGACTATACTCCCAATGAGTCACCTGCTTACAGGTCCAAGAACAATGTATAATAGAATCACATTTAAGAAGAATTCAAACACACACACACACACACACACACACACACACACGCACGCACACGCACACGCACACGCACACGCACACGCACACGCACACGCACACGCACACGCACATAAAATTTTCTCTGAAGCAAATTTCACATAGCTTCTCTGACCACAGTGTTGAGCATATTATAGTGCCCATTCTTGATCAATCTCATGAAGTAAGAATAGGGAGAGAAGCTGGTTACAATAAGCAAATAAAACTTCGGGGAGAGTGAAACTATAATATGCAGGCACACACATGGCAAGCAGAATACCTAGCTGATGACAGTATTTCTCTAGGAAGGATTGCAATCCCAAGTAACTACAGGAACAGTAGAGAGCACACAGTAGGCAGTTTGGGTTGACGAATTAGTGAATGAATGACTGACCCCTGTGCTGCTCACGAAATGTTATCTCGTGGCTTTATTTGACTAGATAGATAACACAGTTTGTACAAATGCTTGGCGCCTAGGTAACACATGATTGATGCTTCCAGAGATTTGAAAGTGCTTAACCCAAACTTTTATTTCTTTTTTAAAAAGTCCCAAATGTAATATAACACACGTTTTCCTTTTAAATTTTATCTGCATTATATAGGAAGGCAGGAGCCTGATGCATATTCTTAGGTGTCTCCCTGATAAAGTTAGATTCCAGTTTTATGGGGACCATTGACTAGGCATGTGATCATGGGGAAATAAAAATCTGAAAGATCCTCATGTGTAAAAATGTCCAGAAGTGTTATCTCTCCATCGGCTTATTACAAGGCTTGGGTTAAACTGCTAGTATCTTCTTTTCACAGTAGCCATTGATACAGAGCCTGAAAAAGTCTTAGAGTCCATTGCATTGCCCAGTTTTAAATATAACACATTATATTTTATGATTTTTCTAAGAGTATGCGCAAAGCTTTCCAATTATGTTTCCTTACCTATGAACCTCATAATATTAGCAATGGCTTAGCAATAGAAAACACAGAAATAGAGTTGCCTAAGTACCCAAAATTAATTAAAAATATATATTAAATTATTTGTGTATGGGTGCCTTGTCTTCATGGATTTCTGTGCATCATGTGTATACCTGGTTTTCACAGTGGCCAGAATAGTGTGTCAGATCTCCTGAGAATGGAGTAGTAGACAGTTGTGGGCTATCATATACATGCTAGGAATTGAATCTGGATCCTTACAGGAACAGGCAGTGTGCTTAACTGTTGAACCATCTCTCAGGCCTTATATTTAACTTTCTTATTTGTATCTTTCTGACAATCTTCCTAAGCTCTGGGTCACAGGGGTGTGCCAGTGTGCCTTGCCTAAAATGTAACTCCAATGTTGGCTTTTTGGCATGCAGTATGCTTGAATGGCTGTTCTGAATCACATGCATCGTTGGAAAAAGAAGACCTCAAACAGGATATTGAAAGCCTTTGATGTCATTTCTTTCTCTGTCTACTCAGTACAGAGCACTGTACATGGGGCACGGGAATCCAACCCTGAGATGGGCCTACACTTTAGTCAAGGCTGGACAACAACTGAGGAACCATGGGAAAGACAGGACAGAGAGTTGATTCCTCTGGGTAAAGGAATGTCAGCAGACATTACAGCTGACATATTTGTCTCGTTAGGGTTTCTATTGCTGCACTGAAACATTACAAACAAAAAAGCAATGTGAAGAAGAAAGGACATTTTTGGCTGAAAATTCCATATCCCTGTCTGTTACTGAGGGAAGTCAGGGCAGTAACTCAAACAGGGCAGGAACCTGGAGGCAAGAGCTGATGCACAGGCCATCAAGAGGTGCTGCTTACTGGCTTGCTAGGCATGCTTTCCATAGAATTCGGGATCGCCATTCCAGGCGCCCCCCATCAATCGCTATTAAGAAAATGCCTTTCAGGCTTGCCTATAGCCCAATCTTATGGAAACATTGTTTTAATTGAGATTTCTTCCTTTTAAATGGCTATAGATTACATCATGCTGAAATAACACTATCCAAGACATGATGGAAATAGTATATCAATAAAAACAAGAGACAGAGCTGATAAAAAAGTTTTGAGGAACATTTTGGGCTTCCTGTGGACATGTTGGACTCTCTACTTGAACACATAATACAAACTATACAGCTCATCTGGAGTCTGATTCAGAAATGAGAAGTTCTTTGTAGAAATGCATCGCGTCTAGGTAATGCATGATTGATGCTTCCAGAGACTTGAAAGTGCTTCAGCTTAACCTAAACTTTTATTTCTTTTTATAAAATTCCCAATGTGGTAAACACACATTTTCCTTTTAAACTGACTGGTTTAACAAGTAAAATCCCTGGGTTTGAGCCCTGGCATCACACACAAATTCAAAAGCGTTTCAGTGTCAATCATAAGTGCTTAGTATCAAATAGGCTTTCCATGGGAGGAGGTCAATGACAAGAGAATATAGACTCAAGAAAGTGAACCTGAACTGAAGGAAACATTGCATTTACATGGAGGGAGCCTAGATCAAGGACTGATATCAGAATCAGACTGTAGAGAGCCTATGAAACTCAGAACTGCTAAAAAAAACAGCCCTTATGATTGCGAGCATGGCCATTCAGCATGCAATACAACTTGTACTGGTTGTTTCGTAGTATTTCATTTTCAATGATGGGATACATCAATATGAGTAATATAAAACATTTTTGCAAGTGACAAAGATAAATTATTTTTCTGTCAGTGAAGATGCATTTTTCCATCTCTAGTACATTTATTTACCATGCTTAACTTTAATTTCTGGTTTTGTCTCATACGTACTCTATAAGAATTCATTCACACACACACACACACACACACACACACACACACACACATATATATATATATATGGAGAGAGAGAGGAGAGGGGGAGGGAGGGAGGGAGGCTAATATCTAATATATACAAAGAACTCAAGAAGTTAGACTGCAGAAAATAACCCTATTAAAATGGACTACAGAGCTAAACAACGAATTCTCAACTGAGGATTACCGAAGGTTCACGAAGCACCTAAGGAAATGTTCAACTTCCTTAGACATCAGGGAATTGCCAATCAAAACTACTCTGAGATTCTGCCTCATACCAATCAGAATGGCTAAGGTCAAAAACTCAGGTGACAGCAAATGTTGGCAAGGATGTGGAGAAAGAGGAACACTCCTCCATTGTTGGTAGGATTGCAACCTGGTACAACCGCTCTGGAAATCAGTCTGGCGGTTCCCTAGAAAATTGGACATAGTACTACCTGGGGAAATCCATCACATATACAGATACAAACCCAGACAATATTGAGTATGCTAATAAGTGCATGCTGACAGGAGCCTGATATAACTGTCTCCTGAGAGGCTGTGCCAGAGCCTGGCAAATACAGAGGTAGATGCTCGCAGCCAAACATTGAACTGAGAACAGGTACCTAACGGAGGGGTTAGAGGAAAGACTGGAGGAACTGAAGGGGTTTGCAACCCCATAGAACAACAATATCAACCAACCGGACACCCAGAGCTCCCAGGGACTAAACTACCTTCCCAAGAATACACAGGGATGGACCTATGGCTCCAGCTACATAGATATCAGAGGATGGACTTGTTGGCCATCAATGGCAGGAGAGGCCCTTGGTCCTGTCAAGGCTTGATGCCCCAGTGCAGGGAAATGTCAGGGTGGGGAGGTGGGAGGAAATGGGTGGGTTGGTGAGGGAGCACCCTCAAGGAAGGGGGAAAAGATGGAATAGCGGGTTTCTGGAGGGAAAACCAGGAAAGAGGATGACATTTAAAATGTAAATTTAAAAAAATCCAATAAAAGAAAAAAGAAAGGCTATAAGAACCGAAAGTGCCTAATAACATCAAGAAAACCATGTTTCCCAGACAGAACAAGGATGAAGTCACAGTTATTCTGATAACATGCACAAGACCAGAACAAACTCCAGCCAGACCTCCCCAAAAATTCCCAATGTAGATGTGGAGAGGTGGTAACAAACTCCTACCACTAACTGAGGGGTTATTGGCATTTGATGGCTGTTGTATACCGATGTGTCCCCGGATGAGTTAATCCCATCCCAAAGCAGATGCTGCTCTTGGGAATAGCTGAGAAACACAAACTAGACTCTGGGGCAGGGGAGAAAAAAGTAATCTCAAAGTTGGGCACAAAGGAATGAGAGGATAGAGAATGGCAACAGAAGGCGTTGGGAGATGGGGTGAAAATATAAAAATAGATAAAAAGGTTGGGCCCATCCACACTCTATCATGGAAGGGGAGGAGCTAATGGGAGTTCAACCCTCCCTGAGGGTTTATATAAATTTTATGACTAGTGGCAGAAAGGGAGACATTTTCTTTGGTGAAGCACTTATTGATATGGTACACATGCTCCTATAAACAAATTTCTACTCATGTTCCTGTGAGGCTAGAGACATGACTCAGTGAGTCAAAGGACTGGGTCTTCCAGAGGACCAAGGTTCAAGTCCCAACACCCCCCTAGAGAAGCTCGCAGCAATCTGTACCTCCATTCTCTGGTGATCTGGCACCTTCATTAGACTCCTCAGACGCCAGGCTTACCTTTGGACAGAGCACCAGTGTACATCAAAAATAAATAGAAATGATCATTTTTAAAAGTGCATGCTCTCTAAGAGACCTTCTTAATGAAAGTCCCTGGCTCACCAAAAATTTGTTGTGAAGAGGAAGGGGATATGTGGGAATAAGAGCGACAAAGAAGTAGGGAATGGATGGGTGAACACAGCTGAAATACTTAACTGTGCATGAAAACATCACAAGGAAGTCCATTGCTGAGCATAATTACCATATGCTAATTGAAAGCATTAAAAAAATTAAATGAGAAAAAATAAATTAATATTTAATTGGAGTTTTAAATTTGTTTTCAATTATTTTGTTTTGGAGTGTGTGTGTGTGTGTGTGTGTGTGTGTGTGTGTGTGTGTGTGTGTGTGTGTGTAGACTATAGTACAAATGTGGAGGCAATAGGACAGTCTGCTGAATCCTGTTCTTTCCCTGGAACATGTTAACAGGGGGGTCAAACTCTAATCCTCAGACTTGGTAGGGAGCACTGTTACCCATTCAGTATCTTACTGACCCAACTTCCACTACAGATTTTTCCCATTCTTTTGCTTAATATTTATTGTAGGGAGCCATATTGGATTTGGGCCTAGCCGCTTAGTGACTGCTTAGCTCAAGGTGGCTACTTGACTCTGGGCTGCATGGCCACAGAGGTTTAACCTTGAAATGACTGCCATATGGACATGAGATTGTTGAACTAAAGTCTCTCCCAGGAAGACCCTGGGAGCAATGACAGGATGTTTCAGCCCGAGCATAACACCGGATGTCCCTGAGCAGATTCCTGAGAAGGGTTCGACCTTTTCAAAGAACATGTCCCCAGAAGACTGTTGCCTCTTTGTTATAGGAGGATATCTTGCAGTGTAGTGATTCACCTTATATCCTTGGGCATTTCCCAAACTCCCCCACCCTAAGCTTCAATTCCTGCTTCTATTCCTGCCTCAGAGCTTTAAATGCTGTACATTTCTCTCAATAAACGAGACCTTGACAACAGAACTTTTGCTTGGTCTCCTTCTTCTCTTCACCCCCATTTTGGCCCACAGGTAGAAAGCCTCTTCGGGACCCTGAATAACTGGGTCCCCGCTGGCGGGGACAATTTATTAGAATAAGGGAACATAATATAAAACAAAGTTAAAAGAAACACCCTTAGCTATTCCCTTCATCCTTAAATCAATGCCTACATGACTGTTACACATCATGAGCAAGTTAGAGTGGATTATGGGACCCAGTCACTTTCTATCCTAAGGCCTATCCCATTCTGCTGTCTTTCTTTGGTTTCTTAGATGAGTATTTCTTCCCAAGAGGTTGTATTTTTTTCCTTCAAGTCTTGTGAGTCTCCCACACATTCTTTCTTGTATGAAGTTTTTGTTTATGAGTCAGTGCCCTGTTTTACTTATGCTTGAAGTGTTCAAATGAAGGGCTTAGAGGAATGGGCTCCTTTAGTCTAATAGAATTCACTTAACTAAAAATCACTTTTTGTTTTTAGTAGAATTAGTAATAGTTGCTATATATTTGAAATTTTCTAGCTAATTTAGGTAGAACAGAATTTGGTGTTTCATTCAGCTCAGAGCATACGAAGAGATGATTGGCAAATTTAAAGCGAAAGATGAATCTTGACCCTCACAACTGTTTATGCAAATGTCAAAGGCAATATGCAAATATTCTCATGCTTGCATGCAAATGGACATGGCCTTTGTGAATGGGCTCATCAGTGTTAAGGTTTATTTGGTCATAGGTTCATTCCATGGTCAGTTGGCTCAGCTGCTTTGTAGTGAATCCAAATAAATGTTAGGAGCAGGTACAAACATGGCTTCCCGACATGCGAAAACGTGGGGAGCAGGGATGAGGAAGAGAGAGAACCAACAATTTTGAACTTCAGATGCTAGTTTATGGAGCATCGCCCCTTGGCTTTCTCAGGTACAAAGATAACTAACAATGCACCTTTAGTCTGAGGTAGTTTGAAATGTATCCATATCATTTGTAAAGAAACATTGTGGCCTGGGGTCAAGAAATATGAGAGCATGATACTAAAACATTATTCTAAAATTTGAAGTTCATGTTTAGCACCATTTATTTATATTAAATTCAGGGTTTGCTTTTGCAAAGGTGGTAAAATAAAATCCATAAGTACAAAGTAATCCTAATTCTCTAGACTGGAGTGGTACATATTGAAGAAATATGTATAAAATTTTAAACACATGAAAGTGTTACAAAGGGAAAAGAGAAGTGTTATCCAACAGGAAGGATGAAGAGTTTGGAAAAATAAGCTTTGATCAGAGCTTTTTATTAAGGACCCCATTCCTTAATCTATGTGATGAAGCAGCTTACTCTACAGTGACCTTAATTCCAAAGAAATGAATGAGGGCATCTTGCTCAGATGTGTCAAATGTCAGAAGAAGCATAAATAAGGGACAGTGGTTGACAATTGTCAGAAGATAGAGACTTGTTTTCCAAATAATATGTTCTACTTTCAAAGGAAAATAGTGAAATTGGTCATTTTTAGTGGTGCAGTGTTTCTTTTCTTCTCTGTAACTACTGCTAGCTCTTTGAAAGCAGAAAAAACACAATACCCATACTGCACAGGGTCTCGGTGACACAGGGCAATAATAGATTAACTGGGAGAAGCACCAATGAGCATCCAATATTGATAGTGTTACAATTGACAATGATCTTGGACCAGACCAATGTCTCATTGCAAGTGAAGATGTGTGGACAGAGGGATATACAGTGAGGTACACTGTGACATACAACAGCTTCCAGGATGAGATATTATCTATGTTTTTGTTGTTGTTGTTGTTGTTCAGTGTCTGTGTGTATATGTGTGTGTGTGTGTGTGAAAGAGAGAGAGAGAGAGAGACAGAGACAGACAGACAGAGAGAGACAGAGAGAGAGAGAGAGTGTGTGTGTGTGTGTGTGTGTGTGTGTGTGAGAGAGAGAGAGAGAGAGAGAGAGAGAGAGAGAGTTTCATTTGTAGTAGAGAGAATAAGGAAGTGTGACGGGTGAACATGAGGGTCCTGGAAGATAAGTGCAACTGTGTAGTACATGATATGAAACTAACAATGATTCAATAAAGAATTCTTTTAAACTCAGTTGGACCTGAGTTTATATCCATACACCCAGATCAGGCTCATGACCTCCCATGAGTCTAGGTCCAAAGTACAGAGTGTTTGATACATTCTTCCAGATTCTGTGGGCACCTGCCATCATGTGCACATACCCACACATAAACACAGACAGGCAGGCAGGCAGGCAGGCAGACAGACAGACACACACACATACTACACACAATTATAAAAACTTAAAATGTCTTTTTAAGAAAGATAGCAATGATCAAAAATGAGTCATGGGATCATATATGTAGTTAGACTAAAACAGTAAAATAGATGGACTAACAGCTGTAAATAATGCAAAGAAGGCCGTCAGGAAACAAAACAACCCAAGACAGCGACTGACGGGGAAATGCAGGCAAAGCTATAGCCCTCAAGTGCCCTAATGTGCTCAGAGAAAAAAATTCTTTTACATTTCAAAATGAACGACTATTATGGTTTACATATTTTTCCTTAAATCATGAATATCTGAGTGGACTTTTCAAGTATCATTTCGTGTACCATTTCTTTGACTTGTGATTCCCTATTCATTGATGCGATTCCTCACGCATCACTTTTTGTTGTCACATGACAAAACAGAGTCAGCAGTGAAGGAGACTGACTACAGTGGAGAAAGGATTGCCAAGCTGGGCATAGAGTTAGCCCAGCTAAATATAGCTGCAGGTGAAATACAGCCAAGGAGGACTAGGGGATGTTAACCAGTAAAGTACTCTCTCACTGGGTAATTCCTATGATGAGATTCCAACATTGCGATGGAGCTAACCAGGCAGAGATTGACAGAATGGTCAATGGGACAACAGCCTCATGGCATGGCTTTCTTCATCTGTTCAATGGGCTTGGTGCTAATCTCAGGACAGAGGCATAGGAATTCGAAAACAGAAATATTTACGGATCATACACAACTTCAAAGGCACACATATGTGGAAGACCATGGAGCTTCCCTAATTAGAATGTTTAAATTGGGAGTTAAAATTGCATTCCTTTTATGAGTACTAGTTTAATTCCAGACATTGTTCCTCCCTAGGCAACCCATCTCCCACATGCAAGTTTTATGATCTTAAATTGCTCATTAAGGCTGTAGAATCTCAGGTTCCTCTCCTTAAGACTGGGATGGGTCCTGGGGTCAACCAGCCTCCCAGTAGGGCAGAGACAATATGGAGGAGTTGAAGGAGATAATCAGCACAAGATCATTATCTCAGCTTCTCTGGGAGAGAAACAGATGCAATTCCCTGTAATTACTAACTATTGGAGTCAGTGTTTAGACCAAAGCAGTCTGAAGCCAGCATCCATTGTTGGTTTCTTGTTCTATAGCTACCTTTTAGTTGTCTGTGTGCTTTAATGCCAACTTCGATTTACTGGGTAGGTGATTATCCGGCTACACAGGAAATAGAATTTTTCTGTGCTTTATCATCAGTGCTCTCAACTTTAATGAGATTTTTCAACTTGGTGATGTATAAGAGTGGAACCATCAAAACCCTGCTAGAGACCAGGGATGCAACTAAACCTCCCACAATATTCAGGTGATGATCTGAAATCCACAACAAAGAGCTATGCAGCTCAATCTGTCATTAGTCTAAGGAAACTGAGTTAAGAGGCAAAGTCTACTAACAAGGCAGGGGCAGCATACAGTCTAAAAACAACAGAGTACATACCTAAAAGAGCCAGATAACAAGACCCAAGAATATCTAGAAAGTATTTACTAAAGTACAATATAAAAGAGTTTCCATTTCCCTTGAAAGCTATAGACTGCGAGACTGACATAGAGGGAATGGCCTCAATAAATTACTGCTTTTCATTGTAACTCACCCTTGGAATACAATATTAGTTTTCATGAAGGTGATATGGGGAAAAAGAAATGTGATTTAACCTATAAAATTTTCACAACCCACAGTTCTTAAGCATAATTTTTGCAGTGGATGGCAAGGAGGTAGAAGATCTATTAGGTCTTCATCAGGATGATGGCTCGTCATTTGGAAGGCCTGTATTAAACCCTACTGATGAGCACACCTTTGATTATGTACTCGAAAGGTCCAGTATTATAAAATCTTTTCTGTCATGCAGGGGCACTTTTTCAGAGTTTGGTAATTGAGCAGTTGCAAGTTCTTCTGTGTCCCTGCATTCTAGCGGTACACCTTTTTGTTAGAAGCTATGAGTCCTAGTTTGATCTCCCTCTCTGTGATAAATGCATGACTAAAAGTAAGTTGGGGAGGAAAAGGTTTATTGTACCTTACCGATTACAGCCCATCATCAATGGAAGAGACTCTAAGAACTCAAGGCAAGAACATGGAGCAGAAACTGAAGCACACACAGGTGGAATGCTGCTCACCAGTTTGCTTCTTCTGACTTACTCACCTTGCTATCCTGTATAGTCCAGTTCTAGCTTTCTTATATAGCTCAGACCTGCCTGCCTAGGGATTGCGCTATGGGCCTGGGTCTTTCCACATCTATCATCAGTCAAGCCAGTTATCCCACAGACATGGTTACAGGCCAATCTGATAGAGGCAATTCTTGAATTGAGGCTCCCCATTCCCTGACTAGTTTGTTTCCAGTTGACAATAAAAACTACCCAGTGTGTCACCCATTTCATAGATTGTGTAGCAGCGAGATGACTGTGAGAGGTAGCAGGAGCTGGTTGACTCCACGACAACTGAGCAATAGCAGCACCCATGCCATTTAGATCTAAAATCATCCAAGGAGAATATATCTTTGAACACATGGACTAAAAGAAAATACCCTCAAGTCTTTCTGACTTTGACACAAGTATACATATAGTACCAAAAATTATACGCTCTTAGGTGATTTGAAGGTAAGTGTCTATGAAAGTCATGCCACAGTAAATAAAAATTGGCAGCTTTAATATGGGTTTCCCCTTTAATAGATGCTCTCTACATACAATGTAAGAACTCTGCTCCTTTGAACATGGGATATGGATTTGCTTCAGGAATGGCGACTAATGAGATGACTTCTGGAAAAGGGTAGAGCTCATTTACAAGTGGGATGAATTACGGTGGTTGGAGTGGATAGAAAATACAGGTGGCAGAAAGCGCTCACTTAGTAAACCGATTGCTAGGGAAGTATGAGGACCTGAGTTCTGGTCACCAGCACTCATGTAAAAAGTGTACCTCTAGTCCAATACTGGGAAGTTAAAGCTAGGAGGATCCTGGGAACTTACTGGACATCCATCCTAGATGAATCAATGAGTTCTAGTTTCACTGAGAGGCTTTGTCTTGAAAATTAAATTAGAGAGCAATGAAGGAATACACTATGTAGATGTTTATCTCTGAATACTGCAAGAACACACACACACACACACACACACACACAGGTACACACACAGTGTACGGCTCACCCTTGGAAGTAGTCAAGCAGTACATGCCATGGAGAGGCTTATTGCTTTCTTATCTGTTCTTGAATTGGTGAGCAATCTTGTATTGTTCCTAATAGTTGAATTAGATGCATTTGGATGTTTACCAATTAGAGTGATATTGCTCAGAGATCTCTTATTCTTTAGCTTTAGAGAGAAATAAGGGTATTTTGTGATCATTTTAAATCACATATAGATATCTAGGAGTCTATCCTCCTTAGAACCATGACAGGGCACTGCCTCTTTGATCTCAGTTTTGCCACTGGTTATGTGAGAATAAGATTTTCTCTCAACCTCAAAGGCAAACAGAGCATCTAGCAGCAAGATCAATAAGAGGTCAGTAGAAAAGGTGACTGGCTGATTAAATTCTGAAGGGGAGAGTGGGTCGGATTGTATGAGAAGAGCCGTGTGTAGAGGGGCTTTTACTCAGAGGCACACTACGAACAATGGAACGAGAGGGCCATGCGCCATCATTTGATTTCTGTGGCTACTCGGTGCTTCGGCTCCTAGTGAGTTGTATGAAGGGCTCTGCCAGTGGCACGATGATGGAAGCAGAATAGACATAATGGAAGTTATTTTTCTTTTAGTTCCCTCTAAAATACAGGGAAGATAGGAATGAGCCATCACTCTGTGATGAATATAGAATGTCAGAAAACCATTTCCCATCTGCTAGCTAAATAGACAAATAAGCATAAATTTTTCAAATGTCAGAAGCAAGAAAATGTAGTACATGTATAAAACTATTCCTTTAACGTTTCCTACAGGAAACCTAAGAGGAAATGTCTATTTAATTTTTAATGTGTTGACTTTTGGGGTAGGAAATTTAATGCTAAGTTAACATTTTTTAAGAGGAAAGCATTATTGACAAATGGATAATTTAAATGTTTTTCTAATTGTAATGCCCCTTGGGGGAAATGTTTCATGGTTGGCAGAGGTTTCCTTGGTTCATTCTGGTTCCCAGAGTATTGCTACGTACTTTTTGATAAAGTGCTTTGCAGATTGTATTTACATTATCAGGATGATTGGAATTTAATTCACAAAATATTTAGCCTCCTTAAGTGCATATTTTCACTCAGATCTACATACAATTACATTCAATTTGCATTTTACTGGGTTTTAGACTCTTGGGAGGTGGTCAATACTGCTAATAGAAGATGACTCCTCATAGTCATCTCTCAAAACTGCTTGGAAATAATTTAGGGAAATTTGAGTTGACTCTCTTGAGAGAATGATTATATATACATTTAGATCGCTCATTGTCCTAAGGTAAAACACACACACACACACACACACACACACACACACACACACACACACACACACGCACACAGAGACACACAGACATTAAAACATAGTCTCATTCTCACATAAATTCAGATAAAGGCTATTTATATTTGAGGTTGGACTATAAAGTCAAGCTTTTGAAACTGCATGTACATACTATTGAATTTTCCATACAACTGAATATCTATTGCCCTCTATCAAAAATTTTTATCATGTTTTATCTAAGTATTGGCTAACTATTTTCTTCATTTACATCAAACTGCTATGATGAAAATTTAGTGCCTGTAAAACTTAAAGAGTAAGTGCTTTTCCTAGTTTAATAGTTTTAAGAAAAGAACACATTTTTTATTAAGGTCTGCAAATGATAAAATTGATACGTATTTCAATATTTTAGGTTGGTTGCACATGAAAATAATAAGGATGATGGTACGATGTCAGAATAATATTATATATTATGGCAAACTAATAACCTCCAGGGTGCTCAACTTCCATGAAATTCATTTCATATCTCATCCATTATGGAGGACCTGTGAAAAATAGTTTACTCTTCCCCTTGTGAGCTATTTGGCGATGCAGGCGAACCTCCTGAAATCAGAGAGATTAGATACTGTCATTTTGAAAGGATAAAATCTTTGAAAGCCCCTTCCTAACTTTCAAAATGTCTGGGCAATAAAAATTTCTTTATGCAAATAATGTAGGAGGAACAAAAAACCCAGTCATTTTTCCCCATAGCTTTCAAAACACATATATTCTTTTCCTTTAACATGCCACTTAGCCCAGGGGCTTTTCCTGCAGATGCACAATCACTCAAAGACTAACTATTCAAAAGCTCCTTTGTGAAGAAGGGAGTTAACTCTTCCATACAAGGGAACACAGGAGAATTTCCCGTCCTCTGCTGCCTGTTTCTAGAGCTCTGGTGGATAATGACTGCATCTTTACCAACACAGACTGGTTTCTTATTCATCATAAAAGATATGCTTTGGGAAGCATTCTGATTTTCATTGATTTTCCGGTGCTTACAAATGTGCTTTCACGGCTCAGAACCTTCTTTAAAGGTTATAAAAGCACCCAGAGAACCTCTGGGTGTGTGCGCACCTGTGAGGAACTTAAACCATATAAGATTCCCCCGCCTAACAGTTTGAAGAAAAGTACATATTTTTTTAAAATATACGAACAATACAAATGATACACCTTTTCAACATTTCAGGTAGCTCACAGAAGAACTTTGCATTGGATTGACTTCAGGTTTTTCCACATAGTGTTGTACTAATATCGTTCAGCATGGTCGTTAGATGTTCCATGTTCATTTTTTGATCTGAGATGAGAGTTTCGCCACCTAAAAGAAGTGCCAGCTCAGCTCAGGATTTCTCCTCCCACTGATCGTCTTTGATTTTCACCTGATCTCCTTGTGTTTTATTTCCACATATGCAGTTTCTATAGAATTCTTAATATCTAATATGTGGAATGTCTCATCTATAAGAGCATCTGTGCACTTTGAGATGGTTCAGTGAGTAAAGGCACTTGACGTCAAGCCAGTAACCTCCATGGTGGAAGGAAGGAGAGAACTGACTCCTGCAGGATGTTTTAGAATCTTCGCCCTCTCTCTCTCTCTCTCTCTCTCTCTCTCTCTCTCTCTCTCTCTCTCTCTCACACACACACACACACACACACACACACACACACACGCATAAATGCCCACTAAATATAGATAGGTCCATAGATAGATGGATAGATAGGTATGTAGGTAAGTAGGTAGGTAGGCAGGCAGGTAGACAGACAGACAAACTAGATAGATAGATGAGATGTTAATTCCCTAAGAGAAATTAAATTCTTCCCTCACATTATTCTATTATTCATCTATGTTCCAAATCAACAGTGACTAAGTGAGTGAACATGGCGTCTTCCTCAGTGTGTGGCTTCTAGCTGAAGCCTGATTTGTATTGGGTCTTTGACCTTGCATATGGTCAGCTTTCACAGAAAGTCAAATCCAACTGGGCTTCCAGTTTAGATTAAAACATCCTCTCTGCACACGGTTCACAAAGTGAGCAGGGATAAGTACCTTGTACTCTGAGCTGTCTTTATCAAGCTTTCTCCCTCCCTTTCTGTCTGCCTTTATTCAATTGCCTTTTCTTTTTCTCTGTCTTTCTGTTTTACCACATTGTGGTAGTTCTTTTTACTTTTCCTGCCTTTTCTATCCTCCATGGAATGATACAGCAACTTCATCATAATCTAATGACAGAATTTTTTTTGTCATCCCTGTAATTCAAGAGTCAAGAACAGAATTTGGTTTTATGAATTTTCTTTAAAAATCCCCATACATGTAAAAATGTAGTAAGAAAATCATAGAGTTCCTGTTCACCCATTTGTGACTTTCTTGGTCACATTCACAGACTGAAGATTGACACCAAGGGCCATCCTTTCACTGTGTGTGCTCTCTCTCTCTCTCTCTCTCTCTCTCTCTCTCTCTCTCTCTCTCTCTCTCTCTCTCTCTCTCTCTTCTGCTCTCTTTGTGCTTCTGGAATTTTTCTCTCCAGAGTTTTGAAGACTACTGTGAAGAATTTCCATACTCCTAAGTCAGCCATTGTCCTCCTCTTTCTAGGTCAGTCACTGTCTTTCCTTTTCAAGGTCAGTCACCATCCACTCTTTTAAAGGTCAGTCACTGTCTCCCCTATCTAGGACAGTAGTCATCATCCCCTTTCTAGGTCAGTCATTGGCTTCCCTTTTTAGTAATAACTACAGAACAAGCTCTTTCTTATCCCATCACTCTTTGTGGGCTAGCTCCTACACACACACACACCCACACACACACACACACACACACACACACACAAACACACACACACTCAGAAACACACAAAAATGCAAGCATATATGCACACACACACACATGCACGCACCACATACACCTCTTATCTACTTTCTAACCACTTGAGGTTGTTTTTGCTACTACTATGCATTTTATTTTAGTCTTACCCAATCTCATACAGAAATTGCTTCAAACACCTTTATAGAATGAACCATGAACTTTATATAATTTGTAATTTTTCTTTCTTGTTCCCTCCCCTCCTTCTTTATTATTTCAGACCTCTTGAGCTTAGGATCTTAATTCTCTATGTCTCTGCTAATATTTTTATTGGTATATATTCTTTGAATTATTCTTTCATTACTAATTTCCTGACTCTGTTAAGCCCCCTTTTTTAATCATCTCATTTGATTACATTATAAATCAATATATTACTGTTGTCTTTATATCTCCCTGGTTTCTTTCCTTTCTCCCCTCACTGTTTCTCTCTCCCTCCCTCATTTCTTCTTCCTTCTTCTCCACATTTCTTCATCTACCCCAGTCATCTTTTTTGTTTTCTGACAGTCTGATTGAGTGACTCCACTTGGCTGAGAATTCATCTGGCTTTGAACTCAGGAACTTCCTGCCTCAGCCTTCAGACTGCTAGGTTTACAGGCATGTGTAGCCAAGCTTGGGCTATTGTTTTCTTATGTTAAATGTTAATCATTGTTCATCCGTTTTGAACTCTTTGATACACAGAACTTTTCTAATCAGGCTCCTCCCAATCCCCCATGTATATCCATTTCTGGATTCAAGTCCACTAGAAAATAACTCATATTTTTCTGCTATCCACTAGAACATTAATAATCCAGTCTCTTCTTACTTTATGATTCCTAGAATCATAAACCTATCATAACTATATCACCTATCATAAACTATGAAGAAGGATTTGGCCAGTTCTCTGAAGACTGATTGACATTTATTAAGTGAGGTTATAAATTCTCCCTCTACCTGTATATGTTTGTGTGTGCATAAGTTTGTATAGTTTTATATACATACATACATATATAATGTAATTACATATTACATATGGTACTTTTTACATTTATTTACTTTTCATGTTTGTATGTATATGTTCGTGAACACACCCATGCCCCTGTGAGCATATAGAGGTGCTCACATGATATTTGTAGGCATCAATTCTCTCTACCATGCCAATTCCCAGAATCAAACTTTCATTGTCAGGCTTGGCTATAAGACAAGCACCTTTACTCACTGAGCTATTGTTCTGGGAAGCTCCATTCCTGCCACAGTGCCTGTGTGGAGGTCAGAGGACCACTTTAGGTAGTGTTTAGCTCCCTTCCCTGTGCATTTGGGAAAAAAGCTAAGGGTGTCAGGGTGGCATAGAAAGTAGCCTTACCTGCTAAAACATCTCACCAGCCCTTTGCCTAATATATTTTAAGTGCTTAGAGGATGTTCAAATTTCACACTATGTGGGAAAGTACTTTGCACACTGTAAAATCTTCATGAGTGTACTGTAGTATGTCTTTGAAAAGTATGATATAAACCCATGGAACAGTTTTGATTTTTATTTCGGCAGTTGTGAAATGTGCTTGTTGAGTTTAACTTCAAGATATTCCTCTCATTTAAAATAAGAGGTCTAATTTAAAAGTTAAATTTCCCCAGTAGGAAAAAGATTGATAAAATTCAGAGAATTCTGAAAAATAAAAATCTTTGACAAGGATCTCTATGGCAATCACTGAGAAATAACATAGAAATGCAGAAGTATCTTAAGAGCCGTATCTAATCTTCACTTTTCTAGTTATAAGATCTAAGTTAAGTATTGTTAGAAGGGAGAAAACCATAGTGAGGGGATTATGGACAAGAAAATGCTTCTTTATGTTTTGAAAATATGAGATAAATAGAATTAGGTATTTATTCATTTATTTAACAAAATGTATCCAGTATTCAGTGTAGACTGGATATGTGATAACTGTGAGAAATTAAATAATATGCATGATCATTATTGATTATATCTTCTTGAGTTTTAGAATATGAAGAAGAAAAGTCAGTATTAAAATTCAATATTGTGACAAGATGTACATGATAGAATACTACCATGAAATAATTGGCCCTGGTTAGGAGAATAACGATAAATGGGACAAAACAATATGTCCATGACATATAAAGACTAAGTGATCATTCATTAGACATAAAGAGGAGATAAAAGAGACACAGCCATGATCACATAATAAAAGGCCATGAATTGCAGTACACAGGACTTATTTGCCAAGGAGGTGCTGAGCGAAAACCAGAAGCTGATGGGAGAAGAATAGGTTAGCCAAGGGATTAATTATACAATAGATGATAAAAATCCTAATTATACCATTTTAAATTTTCACTTGAAATGAGTATACTATCACTGAGTATGTACAATACTGGTATTGTTTTATATAGGGAAAATGACTTAGTTTCTTTTGTCAAAGTTAATGACATAAATTTTCCTTTTTATAATTTCAAAGTGAAAGTGTGAGCCCACATGAAGATTTTCTTTTTGACTAAAAATAATAGAAGTAGTACTCAGACATACTAAAAACTATACTGGTGCTACAAAAATAACTGAAGTCTCTTTTTGTCCCAGGTGCTGTGAGAGTTGGGGGTTACTGTGCAGATATGGTCAACTCCAATAACCACACCACATACTAGCCCTAGAAATGTCTCAGAAATGGCATCAAGAAACCCCGGTCACAAAGATACAAATCTCTTAAGGGGATTTACCCCAAGTTCCTGAGGAACGTGCTCTTTGCTAAGCATCGTAACAAGAAAGGGCTGAAGAAGATGCAGGCCAGCAATGCACAATACAAAAGCAATGAGAACACATGCAGAGGCCATAAAGGCCCTTGTGAAGCCCAAATTAGTCAAGATGGCAGAAGGCCCTGACTGCGAACCCAGCTGTCTTGCTTTCATAGCTCACGAGATTTGGGAAGCAGTTCTGAAGCTACACCGCCAAGAGTCATAGGCTCTGCCAACCAAAGATTCAAACCAAGGCAGAGGCCACAGCTCCAGCTATGGCCCAGGCTTCAGCTCCAGTTCATGCTCTCAAAGATGCCCAGACCCCTGTGAAGGCTCCATAGAAAAGGGTTCTATCTGAAAATGTGAAGAGTGATGGACTACCTATACACAATTTGTAGATGGCCAGTGTCCTATGCTGTTTTTACAAATAAACTTGAGGCAAGAAATGTTAATAAAATAACTAAAGTCTATGTAATATTTCTTTAATGTATGAAAGTTTCAATTCAAGAAATTGAGATTTTCAGACATAGGATTAATTTTTACATTCTTTATAAATAATATTTGATACAAAATGAAGTAGCAATAATAGTAAGAATAATGTTGCCACCCATTTAAAATATCTGTAGGCCGTCTCTAAGCGGAACTTCTGTGTTATCAGAAGATAATTGTGTGTTGCAACATGAGATACAGGGAAAGGCAGTGGCCCTGTTGTGTTCTCTGGAGAACAATTTGGCATGATGGATACATTAATCTCAAAGTATTTGTGTGAAATCTAAATGGAAAGTGTTAGTTTTATTGTTTAAGTGTGCAACTGTTCACTGACTTCTAGACTTCGAAGCATTTCTGGGCTTCCAACAATGTCAGAGTAAACAAAGTTCAGGAAGGTTTTGGAAAATTCCTCTAGGAATGCACTATCTCCTCTATGTATTGCTGGACTCTTTCAATATTACTCTGGATACTCTCGGAAATTTTGAAAAGCTAGTTTGAAATTATTGGTGCTATCTTACTGATGGCATCACTTACTAATAATAGCTGATCAGGTATCAAGTGCTTATTTCTGCAAAGTCATTGTCTCATAGATTTATCATCTACTACAGCATTCCGTGACTCAGTAAACCCAACATATTAAATCAGACTTCTGTTTTCTTTCTGCTTTAAAGAAAATGTTTTTGAGGATCAGTGAAATCACTAATTGTGCCATATCTAAGCCTGTTAGTAGGAAAATGGGAATCAACTCCAGTAAAATTTATCATCTCCAATACACACACACACACACACGCACACACACACACACACACACACTCACACACAGTTTCACACAGTCATATTTATGTATACGTCCATAGGTATAAATGCATTCACCAAGGCATTTTCTCAGTATAAATAATGAGAAATATTGCACAATTATATCTTATGGAACAGTTACATTGGATGACTCAATGAAAGTCAAGAGAAGGAGCTTAATTGACAACAAATTTGCTTCATCTGTCCTAAACCATGTCTCTCTGTTGTATCTCTTACTCTAGGATATATTTTCCACATTATGTACAAGATACCAATCATTTGTGACTTCCTGACCAAAACCCTAACAAGCCAGTAGTGGCCTGGAAACTTCTTTTAGACTATGAGTCAATAAAATATTATAAATGCCTAGTAACTCTGAGGTTGCCTGCCATATTCAGAAAAGGCCACTTGCCAGAAAGCCACACTGCTTGGAACAATTTCTGAATTACTGGCATTAGATATTGCCATATTGATTTATTGACTAAAACAATAGCAATCAAAGCTTAAGTAGCAACCGAAATAAGCCAGTGATTTGGGAAAGGGGTGTTACTAATTGTATAGGTAGGTTTTAAAAAATATCTTATCATTTAATTGTTTAGTCAAACTTGGGTCACAATACCACTATCACACCTTAGCAAATTTTTATAATATAAAACATTCTCAATTGTATATCTATTTATTTAGACTTGTAGCTCACTCCAGCCTCAATTTACTAAGCAGCCATGGGTGCCCTTGAGCTCTGATGCTGCCGTCCCTCCTTTACAAGTGCTAAGAGTTCAGGAATGCACAGTTATTTGGGAAAGGTTTTCTCTCTCTTGCACCAACTTTTGCCTTCATATTCCTCTTTAAAGCTTTTATAGCTTGAACCGTGATTGAAAGAACATAAAGGTCACATTTTGTGATTCATTGAAATGACTTGGAATGTAGGGTTTCATGCATCAACTCTAAAATTGCTAGAAGTTTTTGTTGAAGATCTAGATTTTTTTTCTCCTTTATAGAATTCCCCACATTCTGAGTTTTGCTGATTGCCTCCCAGCAGGGTCTTTAGCACTATCTTCTTTCTCTTTGATTTCCTGCAGATTGGGAAGTAGCTGCAGAATACTGGTCAGATTCACATTTCTGGCTTGTCTCCTGGTTAAGTGATGACTTGGGTTTCCATCAGGAGCCCTGTATGTCTGGGTGCCTTCCTGTGTGACTGTCAGTCATGAAAGACATCTACCTCTGCTTTTCCTTTCAGTGTATAAAAATAGTCACCCTTTATGGCCAGGATTCATTTTATTATTTGGGATTAGGATAATTATGATAACTGTGTACCTCTTTATATTGGTCTGGTTAAGTACAAGTAGATATTGTTACAAAAAGAAGCATAATTCTCGATCCTTCCTCTGTTTTGAGCTATTTAATTCCCTCGCACCCATGACAAGTTGCTATAGATGTCGCGTTTGCTTACACCAGCCTCAGGAATTTACAGATTTGTGCTTCTTTGGCACATTTTGTTACTTCTCCCACATGATGATCACATGGTTCCATGTTTGGCCAAGGAGAACTTTTTTTCAGGTCTGATTGTGAGTCAAGACCCTATTTTCTTAGGCTTTGCTAACAGCTTTTCTTTCTGATATGACGATTTGATGTAGGCTACTCTGAGACATCTCCTTTCTGAGACCAGTAGTGAAAGCTTCTCTAGTGAGTACTGGATTCTCTCAATCAAAATGATATTCAGAGACCACAGTTATGATTGGAAAGAATCACCTTTCTAATGAATTACCCATTGATTATACTCAGCGTTGAGAAATAGGAGCATTAGTGAGTATGTGTAATTCCTTTTGTTGCTGCATTGTTTCAAACAGGGTCTCATGTAGGCAAAGCTGGTCTCAAATTGGTTTTATAGCAAGGTTAGTCAATAACTCCTGATGTTTCTGGCTCAGACCCTCAAAGTGCTTGGAAAATTAGGCATTGACCACCATAGCTAAAAGAGTGTGTTTGACTTTGAAAAACAAAATAGTTCATGTTTTGTTTCATGCTTCTTTTCTTAGTCATGGCGTATGCTATTGTTTTCCAAATATACAGAACATTTTGACGATTACAAAATTCACTGTACAACTAGCATATGTTCAAAGATACCCAGCAATTATTTTCCCTCACTCTGTTTTCTACACTTTATTTTCTACAGATTAATTTAAAACGTTTTGTGGCTTATATATCCACTATTGTATTTTAGAGACAAGTGCAGTTGACCCATATGCTGGTAGCAAACATGTGTCAGTCAATCTACAACATACTATGTATGATTTTTCTTAAGCAGAAAAATCGTTGCTTAGGATGGCTGCTGATCCTGCTTGAATAATCAAATGTAGACTTGATTTTCAGATAACCCTAATATACCTTAACGAATATGACTTGCTTCCACTGTAAATTTGTTTTTACAAATTTTGGTGACCTTAAATTCTTATGGAGTGAATAATTTGTGCATAAAATAGTTTAGATTATGTCCAGGTAATGTTGTGATTTGAAGGTATTTAGTCATGCCATTTAATCAAGGAAGAAAATAGATTGTGGGATAGGAAATGGGGTGATTTGAAAATAATGTATAGTGATTGGCCAACTGATTGATCTAGCCAAATAACTATAAAATATGTTGATGAAGGAAATTAAGACAAGGAGAATGACATTTCTCCATAACTGACATGACTGTGGATAAATCTCGTATCGGTGACAAAGATGTACACTCAGACCACTGTCAGCCTAGGGTCCCTCTGCAGCCTTCTCTCCTAGCCTTTAGCCTTTGATTTTGAAATCCATTCTTTGCCTTCACTGTACTTTTTGATCTTTTTATAAAGACTACCTTTTACCCCTTTGCTTGCTATTTTTCCATCCCTAATATACCATTTAAAGAAAAGAAAATGAATGTTTAAACATTTCAGTACTTGAGCTGTATACAGACAGCAAGGCACATCAATTTCGCATTACTCATGTAGCTTGGCACACACGAAAGGCACTAAATAGTCCTCTAGGCACTCCTCCACAGTGACGGGAAGAGCCTCTCTTCAGCTCTGCAAACTCTACTTGCTGTCCTTCTGACTTATGTGGAACAATCGTAGATATTCCATCCACCTTGCATATTAGCCCATCCCATTTCCCCTCAGTAGTGAGGGAAACCGAAGACACACTGGAGAGAGCCACTGCTTCCCACTTCGCCCCATCTTCATGACTTTCAGGTTACCATGTCCAAATTACTTAGACTGTAATTCCAAGTAATGAGCTAGAGTACTTCCTTCAGCCTGTCTGTTTGCAATGATCTGAACCAGCAGTTCATTTTTTTTTTAATGGAGAATGAAGATAACTCCTTAGCAGGAATCAAGGATGTGATTGTTATGCTCTTAGAATGATTACATGGAAATAAAGGCAACTTCATAAGAATCCATAAGCTTTTGTATACCTCTATGCTCCCTGAATCAAGACACTTTTATTTCTAGATAATCACCAATGTCGGATATGTTTCCAAATGGGATAGTTAAGATATACTGTTGAATATTGAGGATTTGTTGTCTTTTTCTCTGCATGCTATCATTTGTAAGTTATTTGTTTATTTTGTTATATTTTTATGATATATGCATACACACAATGGGTAGGACCATTGCTTGTGTTCTCTCTTTCTCCTCTCTCTCTCTCTCTCTCTCTCTCTCTCTCTCTCTCTCTCTCTCTCTGTGTGTGTGTGTGTGTTTGTGTTTGTGTTTGTGTGTGTATGTGTGTGTGTTTTTAATCTTGATTGTCAATGCTATAATATTTAGAAACATGCTGGAGACTACCTCTAGGCATGTTTCTGAGACTATTTCTAGAATACATTTGGAATCTCTACCGTGAGTGTAGATAGCATTATTCCATTGACTATGATCCTGAGCAAAATGAAAAGGAGGAAGAAAGTCAGCTGATATCTAGAATGTATAAATGTCTTCTTTCTGACTGGATGCTTCCTACCTTTGTCACTGTCACCACTCTCAAGGACTATACCTTCAAAATAAATAAACCAAGTAAATCTTCCCTCAAATTGATTCTCAGAAATTAGACAATTAACTATTTGAGTTCTATGAAGATAAGGGATTATAAGACAGGAATGAATAGGAAAAAACAGATGGGAATTATCTATCCCACACTGCCTCTCTTACCTTCTGTTTTTGTAGATTCATGATTCCTTCCTGACCTTCAACAACATTTATGCCCTTTCCTCTTCTGCCTCACTCATTGTGCCTTTCCATCTCTGAAAACAAATAGAAATAGCAACTTTGCTATGGAATTAGACACCATGTACTTATTTCAATATTATATGTACAATATGGAAAACATAGTCTTTCATGATCCAATTTTCTAAACTTTAGAAAGATGAAAGATGCTAAGCTTTGAAGTGAATAATGTCATGAGGTGGTAATATCATGATGGGACCTTTCACAATGCCTAACATGCACCCAGACCCAGGAAGGCAGGTTCCCTGGCAGGTTCAGATGTCAGTATCATGTTAAATTCTGAACATGAAACCAAGGCACAAAATCTCTAGAGAACAATGCATTCCTTGGAGGAGGATCATACATGGGCAATTCTGAATCCCTAAGAGCAAGCTTGTTTTTTGTTTTGTGTTTTTTTTTTCCAGTCAGCATGGCTCTGAACAGAAAAAGTTTTGTGTTTGAATCAATGCTATCATCTCTGCAAATCATTGATTCCTGACAAAACCCATTAGCCAACCTACCGTTTATAATTGCAAAATTGCTACGGTAAAATAATCACTTGAAGAATATACTATAACTCTGTGTTGACTTGAAAATGTGGTAAAGGCAAAAGAGAGGTCAGTGCGAATATGTAAATGACCTGCTCAAGCCACAGGAAAAAAAGCATTAAGAATGATATTCAGCTAACCCAAGGAATGTGACATTCATAATGGTTATCTCGCAAAACCATTCAGACGCCAACATTCTCTTTTATAGTATTTTACTTTTATTCACATACCAACTTTCTTAATGGAAATTGCTCACATGCAATACAATACACGGTTGACTTATTTTATATTTGCTCAGTAGCTTTATCCCATGATTTAAGGGGACTTCTGTAAGGGCAAATAGTCAAAGAATATCTTAATAACAGGATGATATTAAACAATGCTGAAGGCAAAGCGTGACTGTGACATTTTAACATTGATTAGTGACATGAATGTAATGCAGATATCTCATCTAAAAATTATATTCAGTAAGTCAGTTCCCTCCCTTTTTTGACATATGCCAAAATTTTCCCGAAATAAATGGTAAGGCTTTATCTATTTGCTTTTCGTAAGAAAAAGTGGGGTTTTTTTGTTTGTTTAGTTTTTGCTTTTGTTTTGAACAGAAAGGAGATATGGAAATATTTGCTTATGTTTGTATGCTAAGAGTTAAAATTAAATTCAGGTGACATTTAATTATCATCGGGAAAGTATCACAATTTATATATTGTTTTTGCTTGTTAAGAAATGATAGCAGCTGTTTCATTATGCGTTGTAACTGCTCTGGGTTTAACTCATGTCCCTGTGAGCATATGCTGTTTAGAGACATTTTAAGAAACATTTGGATATTGTCATCCTTATGTCTCTGGAGAGAAAGCATGCTCTATTATTGTAATTATATTTCAACATGTGACTGTATCATTTCATTTTTCTCTGAGAAGTTTTATTGGGATACAGCTTATATGTATCACCAAATAACAAAGGCGTATTTACAAACTCTGAATCACACTGTTATGCATTACAAGATAATGACATACCTGTCCCTATTCTGTTCTTGTTTTAAAAAGTCTCACACCATGAATTTTTTTGTGATGTTTGAAATGTAATTTACATAGCCGGCATATGTTTTGATTTCTATGAATCTCTCACTTTCAGTTGTACACTAGGCGATTGAAATATTTGTAAAAAGTTCATGCTCCAAACGTAGGCAAGTATGACACATGGATTTGGTCAATGGCCATGACAGGGCAAGTCCATGAAGGAAGAGACTATCTAAATGCAAATCCTAAGAAGCTCATCTAGGTAAATGAGGAGAAACTCTGATGTAGGAAGTAGAAGACCAGGCTGGCTGGCAGCACACTCCAAATTGCCATTCCAGCAGAGCTCGGCAGCCCAGAGATCACAGGGAGTCCCTGTGGAAAAGGTACAAAGGATGAGGTTCCTAGGAAACAATCCCAGACCTGCTCACCATCATTGACTTTCTGCTGTGGATAGAAAAGCAATAGTCAAAACGAGTTTGGAATAAGACCCCATGACTTAGAGTTAGAAAATCAAGTATTTGAACGGTATGGGAAGTTTCTCTATAAGTGGACCAGTAGACGCGGATGACATACCAGGTAAGGAACAAGTCCAGTTAAAGCTATGCGAAAGCTCACAATGAGCATCAATTATTTCTGAGCTCTAGTGTTTATCTCGCCTCCCTGACTCAGGCTGGGGTTGGTTTCAAATGTACTTCTCGAGCAGAGCTTAGAACTCCAGGGGAGGAAGGGCAGGGTTCAGCTGCACGGGGAGGGAAAGGAAAGAACTACTAACGTTATGAACTAGACAGCGTACATATCGGTACCTGGACTCAAGGAGCAAATATCACTCATTTTATTCTCACAGATACAACTTTTACAAGAATCTGTATCAACTGCTCTGCAGAGCCGGGGGGGGGGGCGGCTTTCGGCTTCGTGGAGTCGTTGTGAGTCTTGGGAATCACAGAGATGTCCACTCTAGACCCCGGAAACAGTTTGACACACTTCATGCTAACCTGTCAAGATCGTCTATGTGCAGAGATTTTTGGATAAAGTATTATCTGTGAGATCAAAACAAAAAGATAATTCCAAATCCTCAGTTACTCTTTATAACCTTTGCCTTTGTCTTTGTAGCTTTGGAGTAATGCATATTCTGCAGATTCAGATTTTCATAGCATACCTCTCACACCTGACCTGCAACAAACTATGAACATGTGAATATCTAAAACGAAGATTTTATCCCCTTTCTCTATATGCTGGCAAGTTTGAGTTAGATCACACTCCTGACAGTTACGTGATTTTTTTTTCCTTTCTTTTATTTGAGAAAAATTATATTCTGAGGGACATTGTACAGTGGGGTATAAAATGAGATTTTTAACAAATTATATAATCTTTTTTAAATGTTTTTAATTCCCGAGCCGATGAAATGGCTCAGTGGATAAGGGTGCTTGAGGTAGGTCCTAATTCAATGGGACCACGTGGTTGAAGAAGAGAACCGGTTTCTTCAAGTCGTCCTGAACTCCTTACATGTCCAGTGGCACAAGTGAACCTGAGTGCCAGAGAAATAAAACTATGAAATAAACAAAATGTTTTTATTTCTAATGTCAGGCAACATGCGTGTATGCTTTCTGTATATCAAATGTAGTTTGTGCCTTGTGTGAATACAAGAGCATAGATAAGATCGCATATTTGTATTCTTGAGTTGTCAATGAAAAGCAGGAAGATAGTGCAAGCTCAATGGGTATAAAAATTTCCATTAATAGCATTGCAAATATGTTTTCCTAATTGTGGTCACTGGTGTGAAATTTTACTGCAATCAAGCCTGCAAACTTTCTCTTTTAAACCTACGATTATTTCGTTCTCACATATGGAACGTTCAGCTCACTCTTGGGACGATGTTGCTTCAAGCCTTCAACAGCCTAATCTTTTTGTTCTTGTGAAGGGAGAAGTCTTATTTCATCTGAGTGCTTTATTTTACTTACTTCTTCCTCAAAATTAAGTTTTATCTTTAAGAGAAGGTTCAGCTTTCAGATCACTAAGTTTATACCAATCAGGGAGGTTTCATAGAACCCTCTTTAAAGATAAATGGCAGATTTCTATTTAAATTGGGGACTAGGGGGATGTCATATATTTATTGTTTCAATTGCCCAGCATTAACTTGTTACTAAATGAAGTTTATGAATATTTATCAGAGACACTGTAGTTAAAGAGACAACATGGCTTAATTTCCAGATAGCATCTGTGGTATGTTTGCAATTTAACATGGATTAAACCTGAGTACTAAGAAAACAGCCTTGTCTCGGTCTGTTCTGTGTTGTTCTCTCCCTTCTGCATAGCTACATGCTCTGCTGAACTGAAAATTACTTGGTGTTCTTTTTGCATACAGTTGTACTCTTTGTTAGCGATTATAGATGTTATAAAATCTGACCTGGAGTCAAGAGTAACTATTATTACAGCAAATGTAACTATTATTAAGTGACTATGTTAGAAATAAATACAACCCTTTGAAGTAAATGTGATTTGGAATGGTGTGGCCTATTAGAAAATATAGGTCTCGAGTCAGGATCCCGGGTTAAGCCATCTTTACTCCTCTGATTTTTATTTCCAGTTCCTTCTGGACTGGGGTCCTTTTCTTGGAGAACCACCCTCCCACCACTCGAGGGCCTGAGAACTCTTACTTCCAGATGAATGACAAGGGAGCCTTGTCAAGGAGGCAGTACAATGGGATCCTTGGCTGTGGCTGCCCAGCCAGAGCTGCAGGAGTTAATTGTGTGAATGGTAATGAGGCAGGGAGGCAGCAGATGCTCTCAGGCCTTTACAACCCAACTCTCACCAATCACCAACAAATTCCTCCAACAGAAGTCTAGGGGACATCTTCCCCGCCCCCAGAGAGGAAGACAGACACACCCTTAACCACATGCCAACTGCTAGACCCATTGTTTAAAAATAGTCCCATTACAATGGCTGAGTTGGTTCTTGTTTTCTACAATGACTTGATGGTACTAGGATTTTTTTTTGTGTGTGACTATTCTAGAGGAATGGAACTTCGCACTCTTTATGAGGAAACACTTGCACCCACAGTAGGTACAGCGAGTTTTGTTCACTATAGTGTACATCCAGTACAACGAATACCAATCAGTATATATACTGATAAACACTTTGCTCTTGAAACTGTCTACTGGGTTTATTTATGTTTCACAGGCTTATGGGACCATAAAGGTTTGATTATCATCTTGAGGAAGTATTTTTGTCCTTACAGAAAAATTACAATAGCAAATTTAGGATTTATATACAAAAAATGGTGATACACCCCAGATATTTAGTCTATCATTTAGGAAGCTGAGATGGGATGATATGTAAGTTCCCAGCCACTGAGATGGTCTGAAATAGAAATAACTGAATAAATAAATAATAACTTTATGTCTTAGGGTTATTATAAGTGTTTGCCTCTAAAGAATAAAATAAAAGTATTTGATTCTCTGGAGTATGTCAGTCAATTATTTTTAACCCAGTCCTGCCTTAATTTCGTTTGAGTTGTTGGTTAGAAATCAATCACTTTTTGTTAGCCATGTCAGACTAGAAAGTTCTGGGTACTATATGAGATGATCATAATGGAGGGTAGCAGATTTGAAGCAATAGTCACCATATGTGGCAGAGTTTCCATTGGGTGTTCCCAGAGCTTTCCAGAAAGACGGCAGAGGATACAAAACTCTAAGAAACTGATCATATGTTGGTTACTTTTGAGTTATAAAACTGTTGTTCAGCAATGTTTTAGGGAGTTCCAGACCTGATCATAGTATTAGAAAACAGGGCTCAAGTAAATGGTCAGTGCAGTGTGTTTTGTCCTGTTTGCAAAGTCCCAGACGGGAGGCTTCCTTATCTCTAGCAAGGTTAAATAAAAGTTGATATTGACTACTTCGACACAATTTATAGTCAACTGAAAGTCTTTATTTCATCCATCTCGGACTACATTCAGGTACTGGGGACCTATATCCAGGTGTCCAGAGCACGAATGTTTGAAGGCAAAGCCTGTCCTGGTGTCTCTTACCTGGCAGTTGCGGGAGTGAAGGGGGGCTTCCTGCAAGCGAGCAGTTTAAGAGACAAAATGAGCGTTGAGCTGGGGGTGTTGTCTGCATGCATTCAGTCTGGCAGATAAACTAGCTGAGACCTCAGGTTCAGAAAAGATTTGGGTAAATTTCCCATGGGGCTTCTCATCAAGGAGATCACATTCCAGTCCAGCCTAAAAATGTCCTCAGCCAGAATCCAAAATGGAGGAACCTCTGCACTGCTTTGTCCAGTCACAGTGTTTTCATTTTTGTTCAGGTATTTCAACTCTCCTAGATATAAAATCGATACGTTTGTTTGCAATTTCTGAGTTTATTGTGGAATTCCTCTTATTGTCATGCATTAATAATACAGGCTTTAGATGAAATACTGGCTTATAAGCGTATATTCACTGTTATCCATTCAGATGCTGGCTGTGTAGGCACTGTGGCACAGGATTACTTTGTTTATAAGAACTAAGAGTCTATGGTAAATAGAAACTGTTCTCTTTTTTCCTTTTCCTTTTTCTTTTTCAAAACCATACAATATGTGCTTCTGACTGACTGAGAAGTCAGATATGGAAGCATGTGGGAACAATATGTAAATCCAAGCAGGCTGTTTGCGCTGGGATCTGTTTCTGCATAATAATCATAACCCAATCCTAGCAGAGACGTTCTGAATTTAAAACATTGTGGTACAACAAAACAGAAAGAACAACGGAAAATAGTGTAGGCTGACTGTGAAGTGCTTAGATACGTTCACTGTTTCTGAAAATCAGAGCTGGTTTTTTTTTTTTTATTTTTCTAATAAACTCGAAGCTACATAAAAAGATCTTTTTAATTATATTAATGTGGTTTGTGAACAGCTGAGGAAAACTCATTTTGAGAATGGTCTTTTTTTTTTCTTAACTGAAGGAATACATTGAAGCAGAAATGTCAGCCATTTGTTTAAGAACAACTAGTATCGAGAGTTATGAGAATTTTGAATATTATTTTATGATGTCATTAAATACACTTTAGAAACCCAGAGTTTCTAGGTTCAATACGTTCCTTCCAATTTTAAGAAGGCTTCCTTGTAATTATGTCTTGGGTGCTGACACCGAAGCTTCTGTCTGAGCATCAGAGAGCACATTTGCTTGCCATAAATTTAACCACAGTCTTCCCTACAAATGTTACTGTCTTCATTTAATAGAGTTTCCGGGAAAGCCTGTCCATATACGATGTCCTTTAGACAGGAATGTGCTTGGGATGTTCGTGAGTTCTGTTCATGTCTTCCTCCTGAGTTTGGGATGGCATGCCTTATTCAAAAACAAAGAGAAGAACTTACCACTGGAAAGACCAGAGATGGAATGTTGAGGCAACATCAAAGAGCTGGGAGGTGGGGAAGTAGCTCTCTTTGATCTCTTGTTCCTAGAAGGCGGCTGGACTTTGCTATCCCTGTGTCAATCCTCGGACTCTGCTTTGGAATGCTTCTAATTACAGCATAAACAAGTACCCTTTTCTTAGTCTCCCAGAGACTTTTCCCTTATATCCGGTCAGTTAAAAACAATTCAGAGGTAATTCTTCCTAGGTGACTCTGGTGGCAGAGAGATGTTTGCTTATGAAGTCACCATACCCAAGGCAACTGGGATACTTAGCACTGGTTAAAACCATGAATGCTGTCTTTGACTCTTCATTGTCAAGCCAAGGAATTGCTTCAATCGATCCTGCAGCATCATGTTCAGAGGCACTGTCTGTCCTCAGCACGCTGTGTCAATGCATTTCTGGTTGCTGGTTTTGTTGTATGTGTTTCAGTGTTTTATCCCCACAAGAAAATTTACCGTGTAGTTTCACACATGACTCAGTTGGGAAAAAAAAGCTACTTCTAAATTTAAGGACCTGGATATAGATCCCAGAACCCAGGTACAAAGTCAAAGCTTAAGCTAAGGCTTGATAGGCAGAGAAAATTGGCTTTCTGAGGCTTGCTGATTGGTTATCCACTTTGGCCTATCAGTGAATGCCAGGTTCAATAACAGACTTTGTCTCAAACAATAAGGTCTACTTTCTGCTTTGTTACTCTATATTTAATCTATGTGAAGTTCTGTTTCTTGTAGCTATACAGCTATCCTGATGTATATGATGTTCTGATGTCCAGATGATGATTAAGAAATATTTAATAGGATAACCCAGCATCTTCATAGCACCAGCAGCAAGATGGCTGACGCTCAGCTCATGACGGGATCACTGATGTCTGGTATGCAGCACTGGAAGTATGCTAGCTTTTGCTTTAGTATCATGTGATATGAAATGGAAAGCTCACTCTTAACAGGTTTTGTCCACATTCTATTACTATTTATATCTTAACCTGTGTTAGTGATGATAAGCATTTCAGTGCATATTCCTATAGAGAGAAATAAATTACATAATATTATAAGGCATGTTATAAATATTATATATATATATTCCATTTGAATGCAAAGGTTTTCCATAATTGTGACTTATTTTTATTACATTCTAAGAATTACATTTCATTGCTAGATAAGATACTGCTATTTTAAGTGATCATTTTTTTTTTACATTTTGCTAAACAAACCATTTTCTTAACTTTTAAAATATGCAATTGTTAAAATGGTTTACTTCATTTGAACAGCTATTTTTTTTAAAGATGCTTTATGGCTTCACTGAGAATCCGCTTGAGCTTAAAGTACTCTGGATAGACAACATCTGGCATAATTGGCCAATTTATCATAATTAAATTAATTTATCCAAATATGAAAGAAAATGTACTTGGTGACAATAAGAGAGGCGTAACGCACACATCAATGGTAGCCCGTTACGTGCCTTACAAGAGACAGCCATTATTTCATTAAAGCTTCAGCTCCTCTTCTCAGGTTTGTTCCCTTTGAAATATTACATACATATAAATGTACAAACACATGCACAAATGACATTCGATAGTGGGTGCTATGTTCTGTCGTTAGGTGGTTGTATATTTACACAAAGTAAGATTGCTGTAATTTCACTAGGCTACCGTCTTAGAACACCACCGCGATAAATGTCCACCTCTGTGGAGTAGAGCAGCCCCACTTGAGATGATGGGTATAGTCCAGATACATCTGATGCTTGCTCATACACAACATTGCTCTCCCTTGTGAGTAGTAAAGGGCTGAGCATCTGTATTTCCAGAAATCAGCTTCAAAGCTAGGGACACTCTCCATTTACAGCCCATGAATCATTTGTTTCCTTGACTTGATGAAATCTTAATTATTTTCCATAGAAGCTGTTTTTGAAAGGGTATCAACTTTATCTTTCTCATGACAAATTAAGTTCCTATAATTTTGATAATACTGTTTTTAACTATACTGCAAATTTCTAGATTAAATTTCCCTTAAAGAATCCCAAGTAGTTGTTGAAAATTTTGTAAGTAATTTTTGTACAAATATTAAGAAAATTAGCAACAGGATTCTGGTGTTGCCAACAATATAATTATATTTCATAATAGTGTTTCTATTACATTATTCATGTTAATATTCAATAATACATATTAAGCTCATTATATTAAATATTTCTGTTCCAGATGCTTCTAATTTAAAGCACCATGAAAAAATAATTGCCTCGATTTTCACCCCTTAAGAGGATGTGCACAGTTATCCTCTGTAATCTTTGAACTTTTATCTTGAGAATGGTCAGTGGTCTATGAGGAGTGGAATGTCCAAAGTTGGAATGCTCAAATGCTTAGCCAAATAAAACATTTAGTAAGGTGCGTCCAAAAGGAGTATTTATAAGGTGGATTTTAAAGATAAGCACAGACAATACCCAAGAACAGAGAGTACACTTTCTGCATGCCCCATTCATTTATTTAGTCCTGAGCAAGACGTGGCTAAGTACACTCTCACTCAGTGAAGGAATGGCGAAGGATGAAGATATGTTGTGAGTGAATAAAAACAACAGCATAAGGAACTTTATAATGTTCATGTGCCTGTTAGATACGAGGCCTAGAGTATATGTAAATGTGCATGTGTACGTTTGTGTGTATATGATGTGTATGTGTATATATATGTATATGCATATGTACAGGATATGTATATAGGTATGCATATGTATGTGCATATATATATATATATGCATATAGGTCATGACACTGGAAATGTTTTGCTTTCGGAAATTTCTGTCAAAAAAGAGCAAGATCCCTTTTTCTGAAAAAAAAAAATGCTTTCCTGAAGTAAACACTATATGCCCTAAATGGATAAACAGGGTGATGTCTAGAATAAGATATTGAATCCAAAGGGAAGCTTCATTTCCTTCCTCACTATGAAACTAATCAGAGAAAATTTTCTTATATCAATTCTACTTAATGCTCTTGAATTAATAATGTCTAAGCTCAGGCCCTTCTTACAGTAATCATCTCCATGTGCCGATTTTCTCTACACTTCCTAGAAGAGTGTTCTCCTAGCCATAGAATTAATTACCATCCTGTTAGGACACCTCTCACTGCTGACAATAGATGACCTTGTATAAACATATCTCTGACATCAGTGTACATGGAAACCACCCAAAGGTCTTAGTGAGATTAGTTGCTGCCTGAAATTCTGCGTTTTCCACAAGGCTCCATATGAAACCCTGGCTGTTGCTCTGTAGACTGCCATCTCTGACTGACCAGTTTTGCTTTAAGAATGGAGATTCACTTCACTCCAAGTCTTCATGGCTACAACTGTGGCAATTATGTCTGCTGAAATTAATACTTTAGATAATGCTCTTGAGGGAGTGGATTTAGGAAGCCAAGCATGATGGTGCACATGCTTAATCCAAGAGCTGTGGAGGCAGAATCAAGTGGCCTTCTATGAATTTGAGGCCCTGGTGATCTGCACAGCAAAAGCCAGGGCTACATAGAGAAACCGTGTCTCAAAACACAGAAAAACAAAACAACCCTGGAATAGGTTTAAGGGCTAATCCTAATGTCAACCTTGCTGAATCTTGTTGATAGACCCAGTTGCAGATTTTGATTAGGATTCTAGGGCTCAATTTCCATTCTCCAGATTTCTGGGTGTGCCTGTGTTAGTCCCCTCATTTCAATCTCGAATTTCAGAACCTGCCTGTTTTGGAAGACCTTGAGTCATAAAATGAATAGCAACTCACCTAGATGCACCTCATTTGGACACAGAAGATCATCTTTTGCCAAACTTTAAGTCACCTGCTGGAACTTGGCATAGTCCTCTTGGCAGGACATCTCAGATCCTGACTGTCCATGCAGACACGATTAACCTACCACCTGTCACTCCAGTCAGTAGATTCCAGCTCTTTCTGGTTCTTGGCTTCTGCTGCCTCCTAAAGAGCCATGTCTCCAGGTATGTGGCTGTCCGTGGCCATTAACCAATTTTCTTTTGATCAGAATTTACCAAAGTTTCTTCTGACTCGACAAGCTAAAATTCTGTGAGAATCTCAATTGCCATTTCTTAACTTAGTTTGATGACTGTGTGTCAATGGGAAGAAAGTACTGTTTACTGTCTTTACTATTACATTATTACCTGGATTACTACAGGGAGTCCAGAGAGAGAGCAACAAAGAAAGATATCACATAGTTGGGAAAAGGCATGATACTACATTTTTAAATAAAAATTATAATTGACAAATTTTATCTTTCCTTGACCTCAACGAAACATCATATAAAATTAAGATTATTTGCACCTTTTAGGTCAAGGGAGAACAGTCACATGCCAGATATATATCTGATATAAAGATTACTATGCATCCAGAAGATTTCTCTTAATTGTAGTATTTTTATGATGTAGGATCTAGAGATCTACTTGGTATGCTTAGTAAATCTTAAGACATTTCCTTCAAGATCTTCATAGTTCCATATGGCTAGTTTTGTCTATTATGCTTCATAATTTGCCTTCTTAAAGCCAACTGAAGAGACCTTCAGCATCCCAGCTTAAACTACCTAAAAAAGAACAAAGGGTGATAGATATAATAGACATTTCCTTCAACAAATGTTAAGCAGAAAACAGACACAGAAAGGTTAAACGTTAAGCATAAAACATATACAGAAAGGCTAAGAGAATACCTTTGTCATGTGTCTCCTCTGCCTTGGCCTTTGTACATTTGCCAATGATTAAGATACTTGCAAGAGTGTTTTGTATGGAGTAACTAGCACAACTACCTGGGAAGGATTATGTGAATCCATTGAAGTTGGGTACATTTCTTCGATTTCTACAGCTTTCAGTTGGTGACACCTTAATCATTCATTGCCTGGGCTCATCTACCAATCTCTTTCTTTTAGTCAGCTCTGGAGTACTGAGTTTCCTTAACCTCACTAATCTTTGGCTGATATAGCTTTTTGTCCTTTTCTAATTTTCCAGGATATATTGTAGAGTAATTATTGTGGCTTATTCTGCCCATATGGTGTCAAGGAGAGCTACTTCCTAACAAATATCAAGGGAGATTGAAATGTTAACTCATTGTAGAAGAGGATGAAATATGTGCTTTCTTATGTTTTGGTGGTAGACAGGATGTGATATGGTGAGCTGCAAGTGAATACTTATTACTCTAAAATTCTAACTGCTTTTAAATTGCCATATGCTGTTATGGAATATAGGTTAATGACTATGATGTTTACAGAATTCATGTCTGCATTTTGGAACTGCAGCCTTAACTTTACCTGTCGCCAATAACAGAGACATTTTTCATTCAACACTTGGGCTATAGAGCTGAGTCTTAACTTCCCTCACTTGGTAGAAGGATGGAAAATATTAATGATTCAGGTGTAGAAAGATGACTTTTCGTTTAAGAAAAAAGGAATCACAATAGATGGCACATGTGCATGTAAACACATGTATACACATGCATGTGAACACCCACACACCACCACATGAACCTACAGACATGTAATCACATACAAATCCATTTCCCTATGCATATTGATGGATAAACAAGAGAGGAGGGGTGTGATGGAGAAAATATGCCCGACAGAGCAGACACAGTCAACTTCAAATCCAAAGGCACAGGGCTATTTTGTTCTCATATCGGAACTCACTTACATGGTCACAGTGTTCAAGTAATGAGAACACTCCTCTTCCTAGTCAAAGGAGCTGCCATATCTAGGTGATGGACTTTTAGGAACATGCTGTTTGCTTTCTTCCATTGGCTGCCTAAGAAGTTCTTTGAGAAGGTCATCTGCTTGTTCACACATTTGTGAAAGCTTAAAGAAATAAGTTGTATCCCGTCATGGTCAAGGGACTGGGTAAACAAAGCTTACTCATCTTGTCCCTCAGGTGTAGTCTGTGAGATTTGGACTTGTTTGTTTGTTTTGTTTTTGTACTTTGTAGTTGTAAGAAATAATGAAATTTTGAATTGTTAGAATTAATGAAACATTATACATAGATAGACAGATAGATAGATAGATAGATAGATAGATATTAAGAACAGCCCCTGAGTTATACCTTTTACTGAATTGAGATTTGCAATGCAGATGAAGCTGACTTTGAACTCAGAGTCTCACTTGCCTCCCAAGTATTAGTTTAAAGTATCATGCCCCTTAGACCCTGGATTCTACCCCTAGTACCGTAGGTGGGGGAAAAAATGGATACATGATACGTAAACCACTCAGGAAGACATTAGACTCTGAAAATGAAATTATATTTGGTTTCCATAGTGCTGTAAGTGTAAAAGCCATACTCCATGAGATGGTTCCAAGATTGTTAGAGTCATAATCACAGAAATAGGTTCCGAGTGGCTACATCTCACCTGTCAATTTATGATAAACACCTTGGGGTATGACACTGAAGTCATTTTCATAACATTTGTGAGAAAGACTCGATAAAGTGCTCTAAACAAACAGAAGACAGATCCTGTAAATGAAGGTGAGCAAGCCAAGGCATGAGTTCTAGCAGTATGCTCACCGCATTCACAGAGCTAAGTCCTCAAACTCTTAGGTTTAGATGACTTTGGAATTCTCCCCCTAGTTCTCTAAAGCCTGAACTGATATAATTATTGGCTCAGATTGTTAGGGACATAGGCCAGATGGCTGTGACTTTCTTAAGTCCCAGTTGCTTGTGACAGTTTTCCGAGTTTGTCTATAGGGTTTGGGGATCAGCAGTTTGAAAGGGTGGCAAACTTGTAAAATGGCGTTATTCATGGGGCACAGTGTTCATCAGCGTGACCTAGCACTAACCACATTCATTACAGACATTCCTATTCTGCACAATTTGACACACAGCACTGGTTTTGGGGGGTGTGGGGGAAGACAATGGCTCATAAAATGCTTTTGAAGGCTTAAAATGAAGGAGAGTTTGTACTGGGACTCTTCTCTGATTTCTTCTTGGGGAAGAATCTTCCCCGTGACTGTGGCTGAGTTCTGCTGAGAGTAAGCAAAGCGGAAAAAATCAGAAAATTACTTTTTATAAAATGTGTTTCTGGGGGGCAAAATAGGAGAAAATAAATGGAAAATAAAGTTACAGGGAGATTCTGTGAAGCAGGGAATTTGCAAGTAGCTGAAGACAGCTGAGGAATAATGCAAAAGGTGGGGAGAGGGTAGGCAAGAATGGAGCCACAGTGATAAACTTAAAAGGAGGCGCAGAGCAGAAGGAACATCATAAATAAGCATATTTCCCAATGAGAATACCATATCAACCCCGTGACCTGGATACAGCACCATACTCCTGAGATATTTCAAGCACTCTGATGCACACGAAATGCAATTTTCAGCTCAGGCATTTTATTTCTCAGTGTAAACAACCTTTGGGTTTTTAAAATACATATCTGGAAACTGTTTTCATAAATAATGTATGTATTATAAAAATTTGACTTGTAAACCATTGAGTCCATGTCCCCTCAGCACTCATTGTGAAAACTCACTCTGGATAGATAGTGCTCCATTGGAAGAATTCGCTAGGCGAATGCTATCAATTTTACCCAAGCTATCAATTTTGCCCAAGATAAATAGGGTTTTTTTTTAAGTGCAAGACAAATATCAGGAAAGATTTTTGCTCAAACTAAAGAGAGGGCTGAAAGAAGGTAGAATTCCTTTGCTAATTAGTTCCAAACTCTGAGGTGTTCCTTTAAATCTTGCTAATTAAGAGAAATCAGGAGTGCGAGATAGGCCCCTTTCTTATCTTCAAAGAGAAAAAAGATGAAAGAAAGAAGAAAATGAAACCTCTCCACTTGGGCTGTTCGTTAAAACAGAGCTCCAAGAAAATCGGCTTGTGTGCTCCTTGGAGGAGAAAAGACCCGCCGAGGGGGAGGGGAAGGTGCATAATTAGAAGCAAGTTTCCCCATTTTATTAAATTCCTCCACCGACAAAATTCACTTGGAGGTATTTTAAGTGAAACCAGCAGTTAAGGAACCCTGAAAAAAAAGCAAGATGATTACATGTTTGTGGCAGAAGAAAAGGGCAATTAAGAAAACAAGAACTATTTAATGTGCCATATAAATACAGGCGACCAGAAGTTGATTTAAAGTTTTTTCTTCCTTTCTTTTTCCTTTCCCTCCCAGTCTCCCCACCCCCATTCCCCTCTCCTGCTGTAATTTGTCTCCCCTTTGTCGCGGCACGCTTGGAGAAAGTGGATGGAGATGGAGGAGGGGCGGGGAGGACTGAACCCCACCCCCCGGCCGCGCTCCCGCGCCCCTTGCGGGTCCCCAGCCCGCGCCCGCCACCCTCCCGCTCCCACCCTCCACGCGCGCCCTTCCTTGCTCCGGTGACTCCAGCAGCTTCGGATTTGGAAGCTCGCTGATTGGCTGGAAGCGATTCAACACACGCCAGGCAGAGAGCTTTGTCTGAGTTGAAGTGAAGTTGTAGAGATTTTCAGACTGGAGTCAGCAATCACGGGTGTTTAGTCTGCAGCGGAGCAGAGGAAAGGAAAGGGGGGAAAAAATCAAGAATCGCCCGGGAAAGACACACTGCAGACTCCTCCGGCACCCTGCAATAGATGGGGACGGAGTCCACGCAGGGAGCCAGGCCGAGGTGACACGCTGCTCCCAGCCAGGAGGACCGGCAGCCACCCGGACCAGGAGGGGACTTCAGGCTCCTGTCTGGAAGACGCCAAACGGTGTGTATGAAAACTCAAGTTTGCGAGCTGTTAATTGCTGTGTGATTAAGAGTCGCTTTCAAGACTCAGAGACCCGATGTGGCTGAGAGCTCTGAGTGGCGGGGAGGAAGTTGAAGGGATTGCTGGGCTCTTCTAACTCTCCCTGAGAAGGGAATCTGGCAACTGACCAATGCACCAAATAAATACTAAAATGCACTTTAGAGTCGCACTTTCACTTCTGATGGCGTTTTTCAGCCACGATGTCCTGGGTAAGAATCTGAAATACAGGATTTATGAGGAGCAGAGGGTCGGATCGGTAATTGCTAGACTATCAGAAGATGTGGCTGATGTTTTACTGAAGCTACCAAATCCTTCTGCCATTCGTTTTCGAGCCATGCCACGGGGGAATTCTCCTCTCCTGGTCGTAAATGAGAATACCGGAGAAATCAGCATAGGGGCTAAAATCGACCGCGAGCAACTATGCCAAAAGAACTTGAACTGTTCGATAGAGTTTGATGTGCTCACTCTGCCGACCGAGCATCTGCAGCTGTTCCATATTGAAGTGGACGTGTTGGACATTAATGACAATTCCCCTCAATTCTCGAGACCCGTCATTCCCATTGAGATATCGGAGAGCGCAGCAGTTGGGACTCGCATCCCTCTGGACAGTGCGTTCGACCCAGATGTTGGGGAAAATTCCCTCCACACCTACTCGCTCTCTGCTAATGATTATTTTAATATCGAAGTGCGGACCAGGACGGACGGGGCCAAGTATGCTGAACTCATAGTGGTGAAAGAGTTGGATCGGGAGCTGAAGGCTAGCTATGAGCTGCAGCTCACGGCCTCTGACATGGGAGTGCCTCAGAGGTCTGGCTCCTCCATCCTGAAAATAAGCATTTCGGATTCCAACGACAACAGCCCGGCCTTTGAGCAGCCCTCTTACACAATACAACTCTTAGAAAACTCCCCAGTTGGAACCTTGCTCCTCGATCTAAATGCCACTGATCCAGATGAGGGCGTTAATGGGAGAATTGTATATTCTTTCAGCAGTCATGTGTCTCCCAAAATTATAGAGACTTTTAGGATCGACTCAGAAAGAGGACACTTGACTCTTTTCAAGCCGGTGGATTATGAAATCACCAAGTCCTATGAGATAGATGTTCAAGCCCAAGATCTGGGTCCCAATTCCATTCCTGCTCATTGCAAAATTATAATTAAGGTCGTGGATGTCAATGACAATAAGCCTGAAATTAGCATAAACCTCATGTCCCCTGGAAAAGAAGAAGTGTCTTATGTTCTTGAAGGGGATCCCATTGATACATTTGTTGCTATCGTCAGGGTTCAAGACAAGGATTCTGGGCTGAATGGGGAAATAATCTGTAAACTTCATGGGCATGGGCATTTTAAACTTCAGAAGACTTATGAAAACAACTACTTAATCTTGACCAATGCCACTCTGGATAGAGAAAAGAGATCTGAGTACAGTTTGACTGTGATTGCTGAGGACAAGGGAACACCCAGCCTCTCTTCAGTGAGACATTTTACTGTTCAAGTCAATGACATAAATGACAATCCACCTCGCTTCCAGAGGAGCCGATATGAATTTGTCATCTCAGAGAATAACTCGCCGGGGGCGTACATCACCAGAGTTACAGCCACCGATCCAGACCTGGGTGAAAATGGACATGTGACATACACCATTTTGGAGAGTTTTGTCTTGGGAAGTTCCATTACCACGTATGTAACCATTGATCCGTCTAATGGCGCCATCTATGCCCTCAGGATCTTTGATCATGAGAAGTGAGTGAGATCACTTTTGTGGTGGAAGCAAGGGATGGAGGGAGTGAGAAGCAACTCTCAAGCAACACCACAGTTGTGCTGACCATCATTGACGAGAATGACAATGTCCCTGTGGTTGTAGGGCCTGCAATGCACAACAACACTGCAGACATCTCCATCCCCAAAGGAGTCGAAAGTGGTTTCCATGTCACAAGACTAAGGGTAGTGGACAGAGACTCCGGTGCAAATGCTGAATTCACCTGCTCCATAGTAGCTGGTAATGAGGAAAACATCTTTATCATAGACCCAAGGTCATGTGACATCCATACCAACGTCAGCATAGACTCCATTTCCTCCACCGAATGGGCACTTTCAGTTATCATCCAGGACAAGGGCAATCCTCCTCTGCACACCAAAGTCCTCCTGAGGTGCACGGTCTTTGACTATACAGAATCTGTGACAAGCACAGCCATGACTTCTGTCAGTCACGCATCCTTGGATGTGTCTATGATCATAATTATTTCCTTAGGGGCAATCTGTGCAGTGTTGCTGGTTATTATGGTACTGTTTGCCACGAGGTGCAATAGAGAAAAGAAAGACACCAGGTCCTACAACTGCAGGGTGGCAGAATCCACTTACCAGCATCATCCCAAAAGGCCATCCAGGCAGATTCACAAAGGAGACATTACACTGGTGCCCACCATCAATGGTACTCTGCCCATCAGATCTCACCACAGATCCTCTCCATCTTCATCTCCAACCTTGGAAAGGGGGCAGATGGGCAGCCGCCAGAGTCACAACAGTCACCAGTCACTCAACAGTTTGGTGACCATCTCCTCAAACCACGTGCCAGAGAATTTTTCATTAGAACTCACCCATGCCACTCCTGCTGTTGAGGTAAGATCATAGCTGCAGCTCCTGGCTAAGCCAGCTGCTGTCAGTGCTCAGAGGTTGCACAGTAATCACACCTTTAAGGTTGTCATTGATAAATGACAGTATGCAATTCCACTAGGACGCAAGCCACAGTGTGTGCCTATCTCAAGTAAACAGTGTGGCATATTCTTTTATATATATATAATTTACTTGTGGCTGTTATGCGTAATGTTTCACATAGGACAGAGTCCCTGCACTTCTCAGAATAAGATCCTGAGAAGGAAAAACAATTGAAAGGGACCCAGCTATTCTCATTGTTAAAATTTCTCCTGAAAAAAATCACCCTTCTGGGTCTTCAGGATCTCATTCCAATGCATGCTGTCTTTGGAAAACTTTGTGCAGTTTTCTGGCCTTCTGGCACTATTTTAATTACCTGGGTTAACAGTATATTTTACTGAGTTTCTCTTATTTTAATTATATATTTTTAATTTATTTTTAATTATATTTTTCCTTTTATTTTTTTTTTATATTTGACTGCTTTATCTAAACTGTAAGGGAAAGCAGTTATTTAAAAAGTCTTTCAAGCATGAACAACTCACTTGTGTTTTGAGATGATCCAGATCTCTCTATAATATAATATTCCTATAATATATTTTAACTGTGGTGCCTGCTTGTGCCTTCTGCTTGGCCTAGCATATGTAAATCCCTGACATATAGAAAGTGTGAGTTTAGCATGTAATAACAGGCCATTCCCTTTTCTTTCTTAATGCATGTGAATTCGTGAGGAGTTTTTCTTCTTCTTCTTCTTCTTTTATTTTTTTCCCAGAAATCAGTTCTGTCTCTTTGGTCTCCAGCAGGTCTCGCAGCTTCTCTCCATGCTCCACCAGGGGCAATATCAGCCACGGCCAAGCTTTCGAGGAAACAAATATTCCAGGAGCTATAGGTATGAATTAGCCCTGTGTCAGCTGTTAAGTCGCAGGTAACTTAAATGCTGAAGAATAAAACTGTGTGCTTCTTTCACTGATCTTTCTAGATATGCCCTTCAAGACATGGATAAATTTAGCTTGAAAGACAGTGGCCGTGGAGATAGTGAAGCAGGAGACAGTGATTATGATTTGGGGCGAGATTCTCCAATAGACAGGCTCCTGGGAGAAGGATTCAGTGACCTCTTTCTCACTGATGGAAGAATTCCAGCAGGTAAGAGGGCAATGATAGCTAAATCTTTATTTTCACAGTTAACCACAGTGCCAGGACGATGAACAGCTTCTCCTGTGCTTCTATTTCTGCTGCCTTTATCCTTGACACTAAAAATAGGTGTAATCTGTGTACTATTAGCAGTGAACAAGTGTGAGACATTTTAAATTTTTCTTCTCAAAATCCACAATAAGCAGCTGGTAGAGGAGGATTAAATGTGAAGTCTTAATAGGAGAAGGAAGTCGGGAGAGAGCACAGAAGAAAACCAAGCCCCTGTCCTCCTCCCTCTGTCCTATCCAGCCAGTGCCATAGGGCACTTCTGAGCAACCCTAGAAAATTGCTGGGTGGCTGTTTGTATTCAGACAGCCTGTTTGGTGAATAGTGGTGAACTGGACTATAATTTGGAGGATGCATTTTCTGTGATGGGAACCAACTCACAAAATCAGAGACTAAAATACACTGGAAAGGGTATACTTTAAGCCCTAAAAATAGGCGAAGGAATGCACCTTTGTAGGTGGTGAGCAGAGCATATTTCATGCCACCTTTCATTTTGAGTCTGTACAGCCATGGAGGAGGAAAACAAACCCAGAGGGGGATTTATAAAGCACACAGCCAGGTGGAGGAAATTCTATTAAGTTTTGAATCAATTTTTTCCTTAGTGACTCTTGCCTCTAATTGTGCCCTAGGAACTCTGATTCAACTGAGCAAATGCTGAGAACATCAGTGGCAGCCCTGTTGCTAGGGGCTATAGAAAGAAATCAACCCTTAGGAAGTTTTCCTCTGACTGTCCACACGTCTTAATTCATTGAGTGCCAATCAAGTGACTGCCGTTTGCAATACACACAGAGAAAAGGAACAATAGCTTACTAGTATCTTACTTCCGTGTAACATGTATTTATTTCTGGATTTACTTATTTGTAAAGAAAGTAGGATAGGAAGCATGAGGGAATTTACCAGACATTTTGGGAAATTCAGAAGATAGAATTTTAGCTCTCATGAGTTATAGGAACCATAGTAGCATTGACTAGCCAGCAGCAGTTCTTACCAGCTGTGCCCCTGGGTGTCCTCTGGGCCCAGACTCAGTACTCTGGGTTCATATGGAGTCGGGCCTTGCCACTTTACTTATTTATAGTGGTGGCTGTTGGCTTTATATACATTTCAGTGAGGAAGCTCTAACAATTTTAAGGATGTTGATGTTATGCTCACTGGGCTTAGCTGTCCTGGTGTCAGTGACATTAGTGGTCCCGTGTGTTTTCAGATTTGAAAACTAGAAGCTTATAAGGATTACAACAATGTAAACCAAGGCAGGCAGGCTGGGCCTGGTGGAGATGAGACGGTGAGATCTGACCCAATCTTCCCACCCTTAATCACTCATCTATGACATATATAAAGTAACTAGTGTGTCGTTTTATAAAAAATTGTCTAGCTTGTTTGTCCACCCACCCATCTATGCACACACGTGCATCTATGTTTGCCCTCATGTGCTCATGGTCGTGGTGAGAAGGTAGTGGATCCTCTATTCTCTTTGCTGCATTACCTTAAGAGAGGATGCCTTCTTTAGAAGTTCTTGGACACAGCTAGCTAGTTGGCCAGCAAGCCTCCAGCATGCCTGTCTCTGCCCCAGAATGCTAGGGTCAGAGGCACAAGCAGACATATTTGGCTTGTCCATGGTTGCTGGAGAAAAATACTCAGATCCCCATACCCTCACCCACCAAACCATCTCCATAGATCCTTACTTCTTTTATATCTGAAGACATAGCAACCTCTTTGCAACCACTAGATGTTGGCTGTTTAGTTATACAAGACTAAAGACCAGATATTTTATTTCTGGCTAGACAAATGTGTAGGAAGGATGTCTAGTTTCATTGAGGCCTAGTAGGTGCACAGGAGACTGTATTTCCACAGTCACCCATGGAATCTATTATTTTCAATGTATAGATCAACCCAATTTGAAGACAAATCTCTGAAATAGCTGAAGGAACATATATGCCCCAGGACATCGTGCTCAATGACAATCAATTTTATTATTCTGGCTTATATAATGATGCAGCTGGTTGAAGTTTTATGATTCTGTGATACAGTGCTGACAGGGCCCTACCCTAGAATAACAGAATTTCCTAGATTAGGTTATTTCATAAACAAAAGCACATGGGCACAGCGTCACTATTGCAGTAGACATTTTAAAATCGCATAGGGTTCATTTATTGGAATTTTAATTTATCTTGGCAATAAGATGGAGACTACAAATAAACAGTTCTAAAAAGTAACCTTACTATTTGTGGATCTAAACATCTGAGGTTTTTTTTTTTTTTTAAAAAAATATAATCTAAAATATAATCTAAAAAACAATATAATCTAAGTAGTTAACTGTTAATGTATTATTTATATACTTATTCATTCATTCATTCATTCATTCATTCATTCATTCACTTATTCACTTGTTCCTTTCTTACAATCCTGGGAATTGAAGCCACAGCACTACACCAATCAAAACTTTGCTTTGCCTCTTCTCAGTGCTTCTCATTTCTGCGAATTTTAGAAAAAAAAAAGTAGTTATTTTTCCATCTTCCCTATATTCCCAGAGTTACCATATTTCTACATGTTCATTGCAGCAGAATTATCTTGAACTAAATCATGATCAATAAGAATAGTAATAAATATTAGACAATAAAGAGATTGGGTTAACTGTGGGTAGGTAAAATTAAACGCTAGAAAACAGTGACTCTTTCCTACAGTGTGTCTTTATCGCCGTCAATATTACATAGTTGTTCAAAATTATAGACATTGTGTGTGCTTGCCTGTGTTTCCAAATAATTATGTCATAGGAGGCACATTCCTTCCTTCTGTCACTTCATGCTTCTACATGGGGCTGAACCATTTTCACGTTGCAGAGCTCTGGACCATGAGCAGGGGTTGGCAATGACACCATTGCGTTCATGTTTTGATAGCACGGACTGCATACTGAGTGTCCACAGAGATAACCATCTTTTAATCATGAGCATCACTGTGGTGGCACTGTGTCGATATCCTAGATTCCTATTCATTCTGGCAACTTCTCCAGGCATGCTAGGGTGTAAAACTTGTGGTTTGCTGAAGTATCTACCCAGGAAATACTACGAGCAGAGAAAAACCTTGGTCCACATCTGAATCTTATTAACAGAGCTCAGCACAATTTTCTAAAGTATGTGTATTTTTAGGACGTAAGTGTCTTGTTCCAACTGGTTTTTTTTCCTGCATTGATTTGTGAGCAAATATAGATCCTGTTGCATTGCATGGCTTGCCAAAAGGGTCATTTCTGATCATTCATTCTTCTAATTCCCACACGAATGTAGGGTTTTTTTTCTGAGCTAAACAAACATGCGTTTTTATCTGTTGACTCATGTTTGTCAGCTCGTTTCTTTCTTCCCCGTTCAACTTTGAACTCCCACACGAAGCACGGTGTACTCCATCTTCCCAGTGAAGGTTGGTGCACATAGGTTTGCGAAGGCTCCCCCACCTAGGCTTCTTCTACCTTTCCTGATTGAGTCTGTTTCACTTTTCATCATCCTTCATCTGTGAGGACTTTAAATACCCATTATTCATTCTGCTCTCTGTTCTCCTTAGGAATCGTAGCTGGCTCCCGGCCTTCCTCTAGTGGCTCATTTCCTGTAGCAACCGGCCGACTCCTATTCAATGTCTCATGGCTACTCCCACTTTCAAATCGTTACTTCATGCAGTTTTCACAACCTTTTCAGAACATTTTAACATACTTCTTTTTTTTTTTTATACACAAAGTCAATCTCTGACTCTCGTTGCTCAGCAACACGGAGCACATCTATTATCTTTGTATTCAAAGTCCACTGAAATGTGCTCTCAGCCTGTTCTCGATTTTGCCAGTTTTGAATCCTTTGCAGCAGGCAGAGAGGCTTCCCTTCCTACAGCACACCAATGCTTTGTGCACACTGCCCTTTTTCCACGACAAGTGCCTCTTCGCTTCTTGTACCCAATGCTGCTTACCTGATGTCTTTCGAAATAGCAGCCTTCACCTCCATTTCTTTTCCTTTCTGAACATTGCCTGTGCGTCATCTCATTTGCTGTGTTACCTGGGTGTCTCAAATATCATTTGTTATATTTGGCTTAGAACTAGATTGCAGTCCCATTGACAGCCAGGCACTGAAGTGGCCCCTATTTGATGGACTCCTCAAGCATAACCTACTACTTACTCTACAGCTAATGAGTTGCGTGGAGCCCTCTCTTATACTCACTGCACTGCCCTCCACCCTACTTGTAAGGCACAGAACACTAATAAAGTTCAGTCATGTAGTCACAGAGGAGTTTCTGTTTGTACTTGTCCCAATCTCCAGAAAAGTTATGACCTGACAGGGCTTTTAGATATTCCCAACAAGAACAGAAGAAATGGGTACTGCTTAGCTTTTCTTGATCCTTGTATATGGGCTGGAACATTTTCTGCACTGAAACACATATACAGTGTCAAGCACCTGAATCTCAGTGGTCAAGTTTGCTCCATAGCAGTGAGCAAACTTTCCTGTTTCTCTCACGCTCCTTTTTGTTTCATCACACCCCCTCCCCTTTCTTCTCCATTGTCTCTGTCCACCTGATTTTCTGTTATCCTTTCCATGAATCTGCCTTCTTTTCTTTCTTTTTCTATTTTCACGAATATGTGTGGGGTGTACATGTGTGTCTATGTATGTTTGTATGTATGTGGGCATTTGTGTGTGGTGTGTGTGGCTGTATGTGGGTTCCTGTCTTAGTTAGGGTTTTGCTGCTGTGAACAGACACCATGACCAAGGTAACTCTTATAAGGACATTTAATTGGGGCTGGCTTACAGGTTCAGAGGTTCAGTCCATTATCATCAAGGTGGGAACATGGCAGTATCCAGGCAGGCATGGTGCAGGAGGAGCTGAGAGTTCTACATCTTCATCTGAAGACTACTAGCAAAATACTGATTTCCAGGCTGCTAGGATGAGGGTCTTAAAGCTCACACCCACAGTGTCACACCTATTCCAACAAGCCACACCTCCTAATAGTGCCAGTCTTAGGCCAAGCACATATAAACCATCACATTCCACTCCCTGGCTTGCTTAGCTTGCTTTCTTATAGAACCCAGGACTGCCAGCCCAGGTATGGCACCACCCACAAGGGACCCTGTCAAACTTGATCACTAATTGAGAAAATGCCTTACAGCTGGATCTCATGGAGGCATTTCCTCAAGGGAGGCTCCTTTCTCTGTGATAACTCCAGCTTGTGTCAAAAACCAGCCAGTACAGTACCCATGCATGCAGCATTCTGTAATAATGCCCCAAATCATCCTCAATAGCCCTTCCTTCCTAATCAACGAGGAAGAATCTTACAATAAGCCCAGAGCTCCTGAGTAAGTGCCCTAGCTAGGCAGTGTGTTCTCAGGATACCTTGTCTCCACTATCCAAGGAATGGTGGGCCACCACCACATTCTCCGGGCATGTCCATGGCTTCTGAGGATCCTAAATCCAGACCTCATACTTATTCAGCAAGTACTTTACCTGCTGACCATGTTTCCAGCTCTTCTTTACATTTGTAAGTTAATTAATTATTTTATAATTAAATGATCATTTATATATTGTGGTATAAATGCCCTCCTTCCACTGTTTAACAAGCATTCCTAAGATATTGGTGCTAGTCATGTGGTTCATGCTGTTCTATTATCTTGCTGCTTACATACTCAGCACAATCAGGTTATGAGAAAAGTTACATATGGTCAAGATACATAGAATCCCAGGTAACGTTTTGTCCTCATTAAAGGAAATCAAATCCAGGTAAGGCAGTACAGCAAAGATGTCCTTCCTAAGCTTAAAGCCATAGAGCTAAAGGCCAGAACAACAACGCAAGTCTGTTCTCCTTTCTTCCATCAGGGTGGAGGTAATAAATATCCACAGGTCTCCTTTCTATGTTCAGAGACCCAGAGATCAAAGCAGTGCCAAGTGTGAGTGGGGGAATCACCACTGTGATTATTCTTTGATGAGGAAACCTAGGTGCTGTTTGTAAGGTATACCAGTTGTTTTTCAATACCCTTTCTTTGTTTTCTCCACTGAAAGGGTTAAAACAGGGTTGGCTAATATTTCCATATAGCGTAATACCTGAAGGATGGTCATCTAAATCTGAGTTTTATTGCAATTACCCTGTTTGTTCAGATGAATCTCTCACCACAGCATAATGACACAGCCAGTCCTCAAAGAACAAAGTTCCCTGTCTGGAGTCTCTTACACTTTCCCTGGTGTTTTCTTATGATTTTTAATTTGTAGATTCTTATAACCCAGACCCTTTTCTTATAGCATTTAGTCTCACTTTTAGTATTGTTTTGTTCTGTTTTTTTTTTTTTTCATTTTTTCCTTTTAAACTAAAAATAGAAGTCCAGAGGGAGCTAAGGACCAAAATTAGCATAGAGGTCAGTGATAAAGAGCAGTGACGTCCACACAGTTAAGGATCATTATTCATCCCTATTTGCTTACTCATCCAGAAACTAGAGGACCCATATTCTCTGGACAGTTCCTTTACCACACTGGGGACATAGTGCTTATACTAGGTGATTTGTTTACCCTAGGAACGAGTGTGGCATGCGATAATTTCAACAGTGACAGGGCTGGAAATTTGCTCTCAGCAGCTGCATCTATAAACTCAGATCCCTGTGGTCAGCATCAATCCTGGTTTCTTTCAGATACAAGAGTTACTTTACATTTTTATAATTCTGTCCTTTGTCTTTAAATGAAATGGTATTCCAAAGAAATGGTACTTTCTCTGAAATAAGTGGTTGTGGTACAGAATGCATTTCATGTCTTTGGATATCTCAATTTTTAATGCATTTTAGCAACTCTGTAAACTGAATTTAGAGATCCTCCTCTATTTTTCTGCTTTTCTCAGGTGTAGTGGTCTCTATGAATTCAGCCACTCACATTCCACTAGGGAACTGGAAAATATGGGAGGATCAAAGAATATACTTTTCATATTCTTCAGCTTCCAATGACTTTTTCATGTAATTGAACATTATTTTAAACCCTAAATAAATACTTTATAACGAGACAACTCAGGATACCTAAGGTACTAATTCAGAGCACCTTGAATTGCTATTTTAATAGACCAGTGAATAATGGATACAACCCATAAGGAAGACTAATAAGTCCTGCTGGGACAAGACATCCCCAAAGTGGGGTGGTACCCAAGGGAGTTCCCCTTCTCTGAGGAGAAGGTTTGGGGATAATGGGAGAGGGGCTTTTAGGAGTGGGAGTGGAAGGAGAGGACGGAGGGGGTCTTTGAGTGGGATGTAAAGTGAATCTAAAAGAAAGAAAGAAAGAAAGAAAGAAAGAGAGAGAGAGAGAGAGAAAGAAAGAAAGACAGAAAGAAAGAAAGAAAGAAAGAATGAAAGAAAGAAAGAAAGGAAGAAAGACAGACAGACAGACAGACTAATAAAGACACTAGCCAGAGAACTGGTGTTTCAGTGCAGGTCAAGTGCTTGTTTTCAAGAAGGTTAGGGAAAAATGTATTGTTTGCCTGGTGTTATTCAAAACTAAAGGTTCATCCTAAGCTCTATTCCCAGATGTTGTCATTGTTTATATTAATCTTTTGTTGGATTATCTAAGTCTTAGCCTCTTTTGGACACATTCACATATAAATAATGATCTCTTTACTATATTTCTTATGTTCACAGTAGACCACTAAAAATAATTATTCCCTTTCCTTCAGTAAATGGAGGAATATAACACAAGCATGACATCTGGTCCAGAGAGCCAACATACACATGAAAATTATAACCGTAGTCTATCTCATGTGCGTCTCGACAGATTAACATTATGACACTAGAAGAAAACCTTCTCTTTCTACCATAAGAATAAGAGGACATTTCCCATTGCTTTGGGTGATGCCTTGTGTAATAATGGTCTCTCCTTGCTTTGTTTGCTCTCAGCGATGAGGCTATGTACGGAGGAGTGCAGAGTCCTGGGCCACTCTGACCAGTGCTGGATGCCCCCACTGCCCTCGCCATCCTCAGACTACAGAAGCAACATGTTCATCCCCGGAGAAGAGTTCCCGGCTCAACCTCAACAACAGCATTCTCATCAGGGCCTTGATGATGACAGTCAGCCTGCCGAATCTGGGGAGAAAAAAAAGAGCTTTTCCACCTTTGGGAAGGATTCCCCTAGCGACGAGGACTCGGGGGACTCTAGCACATCATCTCTGCTATCAGAAATGAGCAGTGTGTTCCAGCGCCTTCTCCCGGCATCCCTAGATACCTATTCTGAATGCAGCGAAGTGGACCGGTCCAACTCCCTGGAACGTCGAAAGGGTCCAGCACAGGGCAAAACTGGGGGTTACCCACAAGGGGTTGCAGCCTGGGCAGCCAGCACACATTTTCAGAACCCCACCAGCAGCTCTGGGACCCCTCTGGGGACTCACTCCAGTGTGCAGCCTTCTTCCAAGTGGTTGCCAGCTATGGAGGAGATCCCTGAAAACTACGAGGAAGATGATTTTGACAATGTGCTAAACCATCTTAGTGATGGGAAACACGAACTCATGGATGCCAGCGAGCTGGTAGCTGAGATCAACAAACTGCTTCAAGACGTCCGCCAGAGCTAGAAGACTTTAGCTGAACCGTTGTGTTTCCATGTGTGTGGAATTAGGGGGCAGGGAAAACCCCGGAAAAAAAAACTGGCGTTGCCAAATAGTTGCATTTATCATAAATGTGTCTGTGTATATTGAATATTAAATACTGTATTTTCGTATGTACACGATGCAAGTGTGATTATTTTAATCTGTATTTTAAAAATACATTTGTACCTTATATTTATGTGTAATTTAACAGACAAATTTTATTTTTTTACTCCCATGACAAACATGTTTTTCCTAATCATACAGAAATTAGCCACTGTTTGAATCTGTATCCTTTTCAACCAAAGTTACTGCTTAGCATAGAAGTAGGGGCAGAATTATTCAGCTGTATGAACAACACCACTAACGCATTATGTAATTCTTAGTTTCATTAAATGATGCTCCTTCCTTTTCAATATTTACAAAAAAAATTAAGCATTGCTAGAAACATTAAACAATTTTTCAATTACTATTTCACTGCTTTCTGTTAGCTATGATAGATCACTTCTTAAGGCAAAATGGAGGAAGGAAGTAAACTTAGTTTACACCTAGAAGCGTGCTGAGGTGTTCATGGGAAGGCAATGGCATGTGAATTCTTCATAGCAATGATGTTCGAGTCAGTGTTGCCTGGCAGTGGCGCCCAGACTTTCAGTGTATCACGCTGGCTTGGTCATGAGAGTATTTTTTCCAGTAGCAAAATATCTGCTTATAATGAAACTAAACGGTGAATTTGATCCTCGCCCTATGAAATACGATCTAATGATGTGGAATCTGTGCTCTAAATGGATAACATTCTGTTATCTACCAGCATGGAGTGTTTATTAACAGTGATCTCCCCCTCTGGGGTAGTAAGCATAATTGATGTATCTGAAACTTTATGTGAATCGCCCCCCCCTTTCCTTCATCATACTTGAACATTTGAATCGACTGCATTGTCTTTTTTTGGCTATAATTATCCACGTTTAGCTTTTGTCTCTTGTGCATGCTTTCACAGTTTTGCTTGTATTTTTAGCATATGAACATTTATAAAGTCACTTTCTTTTGTTACTGCAATTTTGTCTGATTTATTGTGTGACAAATGCAAACTTTATTTATTGTGCTGTTATCTTCTGTGTGGAATGCCTTGGTAAGCGAGATCCTTAGTATGACTATTATCATTTATGTCCAAGCTTCTATGAATGTTATTTCTATTAATACACTATCTTGATTGTACTCTTCAGAAAATTTTACTGTCAGTGAAAATAAAAGGAATATTAAAGCAAAGCTAAGGAACTGTCTATAAGTCAGACCTCTGCTTTGATGTGTTTAAATGCTTTGCATGCTCAAAATTCTCCCTGAGGGGGGATTCAAGGTTGGGCATCAAATGACAGATAATAAACAGCCAACACACACACACACACACACACACACACACACACACACACACACACACACACAGAAATACATATGCAGGCACGCTGAAAAGGGAATGAATTAGAGATCTGTATAAGAAAGAAAATAACTGATGGAGTTTCTTCTGTATTTTTCCTAAGTGTATTTGGAGTAAAAACAAAAACCACAACTAGTAACAGATTAACTATTGCTCAAGTTACAGAAAATTTTCTCAGATTGTGTCATGCTAACCCAAGTAAGATGATAACGTGATGATAGCCTTACAAGTTTCCCAAACCTCCTCTTTATCTTAGCAGCAGAGCATTGGCATGTTATCTGAGATCATCCCAAAGAGGTAAAAAGTAGGATACTTAACTTCTGAAATGAACCCCACATGAAATAGACTGTATTGTTTCTTACAAAAGGCCCTCTTTTCCTCAATAGGTAGGACTACAAGCATGCAGAATGTGTGGTGTTTTATTTGTTTAGTAGATCACACACACTAATGCTAAGCTCATTTTAATAAGTTTGCTTTCAACTCCATATAATGGTTAAGAAAAAGACTTTCATGGCTCCACTGTCCTTTATTTATAACACCACCAGCATTTGAAGAAACAAAACTAAAAATAGAGAATGTTAAAGAATGTGAAATGAATAAAACACAATATTCCCATGCAAGGCATTCCATGCTTCCAAACCGTGGGTTCTCCCTACTTCTTCAGTTATTCTTGCTTCCCGTGCCCACAGCTTAAGTGAGCATTAGTGCATGATCTCAGAGTAACTCTCATATTCCTTTCCCCAGTCATGTTTCCACAAATATCAAGATGTCTGCTGCATTTCCTGTGGTCTAACATCTTACCCATTTTAATCTTCTCCTGGTGAGTAGAGTGCTGCCTTGGCTTAAAGCAAACAAATGAGCAATTAAGGATGTCTTTGTCATTTGGTATTCCTCATTTTCTCTGGCCCCAGTGGATTCCTCTCAATATTACTCACTAATAATCATCTGCCATGGAAATTCTCTTCCAAAATAGATCATTCTGCAGCAGCAAGTTGCTTCACAAATCCCCCCTTTAACAGGTGCCTACTGAATGCCAGGCTAACTTTTCATGGCCTAACTTCTCAGAGGTCCCTTACATTGTGACTTATTCTTCACTAATTTCTTTCTTAGTGTTTATCAGACTATGGCTGAAGACATTGTTGGTCATTTAAATTCATTCTCCCGTCTTCTACGAATTACACTCACTGCTGGCAAATCACGTACTTCTTAAATCTTACTGAAGGTATAGGGAAAGTCACATAGAGTAAAATAGGTTTGGTTTCTTTGTTTCATTCTTTTCCTACTAATGTCAGAGCATTTTTTTCAAAGCTAAATTGTAATTATTGTCATGTCGAATTCAAAGCATAGTGAATGTATGGGAGGGGGTAGTGATTTCAGACAGAATGAGCTGCATCTGTGAAAAGTATAGCTCAAGTCTGGCGTGCTCTACACAGATGGAGCAGGTGTTCCCCACTATACACTAGATTTCTATGCTTTCTTTCCTGTCCCGATATTCCCGTTCCAACTCAATATATCTAGATAACACGATATCATATCATCAAAGATGAAGACTCTGGGTGAGCGATGAATGTTTTGTGTGAAAATTAAAACCAAACTACAAAAGGTCTAAAGATTTATGTGAAGCTTGAAAACATTCTAAAAGTGTGCACATTTAAAAAGAGAGAGCAGAGTTGGATTAGCTCTGTGTATGTCTGTTTTACTGTCTAATCGTCTATTTTGTGTGCATTTTTACATGTGTATGCGATCCAAGGTTGATGTCCAGAATCATCTCCCATTGCTCTTCCAACTTATTCAATAAGGTGGGGGTCTTTCAAACCCAGAGATCTTTGTTATGGTTGATCTTGCTAGCCATTTTGATATGAGATGGCCCTATCTTTATCCACCATATAGGATTGCAAGAAGTCCACCATGACCACATTTCAAAAGACTCCTGTGGATCTAACTCTAGTCCTTATTCATGTCTGGTTAGTCCTTTGATATCCAAACCATTTCTCCAAACCAAAATTGCTTAATTTAGTTTTTAATTGCAGATTAAATTTATAGAACAAAACTTACCTGGGTTCATAAGGTGCTTTAACTGTGGAAGTATAAGATATCATACTAATTGTAAAGACTTTGGGTATGGTGTTTTGTGATTGTGATGAACACAAATACTTCTGCTTGTTTGAGAAAACTGAAGCCTTCATTTTATTTATTAATCTGCTTGGATCACCAAATAGTTGTGATCCAGTTCATTTTTTAGAGTAATTTCCAAAACAATTACATATTATGTAGAGTATGTTGTAATTAAAACATCCTTTTTGCCTGGGTTATATTATCATTGGACATTTTATCATTAATGTTACAGTTCAACATATGTGTTCTGAAATGATTAACAAGGACCTAACAGTCCTTCGCCTACAGTAGAGATCAAAGCTAAAGTACATAGAACAATGGTGGAAAAATAATCATTTATTTGTTATATTTTATTTTTTCTAGCTTACACAGTATGAGAATCCCGTAGACTATTTTATGGGGGACTGACATTATCAAATTGCTATCTATACTTTCTGACTTTAAAGATTGTAGAAACACAACTTCCTCTGTCACTTTAAATTAATACTTTTCTATTTCCATTTATGACTTCTGAAAGATGTTCTTAATTCTTGTTTGCCTTTTCAGGTTTTATCTCTTCAATTTATTTTTTTTAATAGCACTTCTCCTTAGTGACGTATCCTACTGTCCACATTTATAGCTCTAATCTCCACGTTTTCAAAGGAATATAGCTTTTCCACATAACGACCTAGATTTTATCATTTTCTATTGTTTTTCCCCTGTTATAGATATGATTAGCACCATACATCTTACATACTAAGCTAATACATTTCACTCTCAGTAATCTTCACTCCTCTGACCCATTAGTTTGGTAAGATAATAAATTCAGAAAAATCAGGAACAGAAGAGATTTTATATTTATTCTAAGTTTTAAAGTACTTGTTTTGTGTGTCTAAAAATGCTTGTGTGGAAAGCTGAATATTAAGAGATGAAATTATATTTTTACAAAATATAAAACCCTTCTTAGGTATTGGGTTTAAACTCAGAAATGCAACCTTAGATTTTTAAAATAATTGAGTCTAAGTAAAGAATAAAGCAGAATATTAAGAAAAAGCTCTCTCTCTCTCTCTCTCTCTCTCTCTCTCTCTCTCTCTCTGTCTCTGTCTCTCTTTCTGTGTGTGCGTGTGTGCGTGTGTGTGTTGGAGATAGCTTTGGTAACTGGGAGTATGAAGCCCTCAGCGTGAGTAAATTTTGGACGGTAAATATGTGAGCTGTTGGTGTCCCCTTTGTTCTCACAGTCATAATCTTTACAAGAAGCTTTCAAACAGAGATTGGGGAAAAGTTGCCTCATTTACCTGAGCCTTTTGGTTCTGGAATATATGCATGAGAGGGAGATGTGCCAGGTACCTGAACCTCTAGGGAGCAAACCTCCTGGTCTTTACCTTTGGCTGTCTGTCTGGACAGCCAATTTTTAAAAGCAGAGTCTGTGGGAAGCATAGCCCCCATTATGTTTCCAAGTGCTTTTATCTAAAGGAGAGCAAGCTTTCTAAAAGCCCCAGGTTCATTGTCCGTCCTTGCTTTATTAAAAGGCACACTCTGCCACTTAAAATAGATAACCACACCATATTCTAGATGGAAAAATGCAGACCTTTCCTCTGGAAGTGGGCCATTGTGTTACATAGTGTTCTATGTTCTAACTTATCCACACAACTTCGTGTACATTGTGTAAGATACTGTTAGTTTTTATCAGTGTATCTCAAGCTAGGTGCATGTGGAAAGAAGGAATTCCGAATTGAAAAAAAAAAAGTGCCTTCATCAGATTGTCCTGCAGGCAAGTCTGTGGAGCTTGTTTTTGATTAATGATTGATATGGAGAAGTTGAGTCCTCTGTGAGCAATGACACTCCTGGGCAGGAGGTCATGGGTTGTGTAAGAGAGCTGGCCATGCAAGCTACAAAAACAAACGAGAAAAATTGCAACTGACAGTGGGTGTATTAGGGTTCTCTGTAGTGATGGATCTTGTAGAATGAATCTATCTATAAATAAGCATGCTATGTGCCTGTGTTCCTGTGTGTATGTGTGTGTGTGTGGGGGGTGGGGGTATTATTTATTAAAACTGTTTAAAAGGCTGTGGTCCAGATGATCCAACAATGCCTGTACGGAAAGCTGAAGAAATCAGTCCATGAGCCTGGACAGACAGCTCAAATGGTCTTCAGTATGCACTGGAACCTGAAAGAAGTTGACTCTATTGCCAGGGAAAGAGTGAAGTTGAGAGCAGGTAAAAGTAAGTTTCCTTCTTCCACGTCCTCTAAAGGCTTCTAGCAGAAAGCATAGCTCAGATTGGAAGTAGATCTTATCTCCTTAAAAGATCTGGATTAAGGTGTGTCTTATGAACTCAAATTGGGCAAAAATTCCTCACAGACTTGTCTCTCCCTTTTTGGATTTTAGTTAATTCCAGATGTATTCAGGCTGACAACAAACAATAGTCATCATAAGCTCACCCCATTCAACATGTCACAAAATTACATCTCCTTTTGCCATCATGAATTTCTCCTATAATGTCCTGGTCAAAGACTAAACAACATCTTGATCTGCCTCTGAAGTAACACAGGTTCATTGGATCAGATGGTCCAAGTGGTAGAGTAGCCTGCATAGCATCCCGGGCCTGTTGAAGACCCTTCTGTTCAAGAGTCCCTAGAGAGCTAGCAGCTTTCTGAGTCATCTGGTATATGGGTCAGAATAGCATACCCACAGAAGAAATGTACTATCTCCAGTATCCAAATAGGACCACTAAACATTGTATTTCTTTCTTGGTGGTGAGCGATTCCAGGTGCAATAATTTATCTTTCTCCATGGGAAGGAATATCTTGGCATGCCCCATTCCACTTAGATCGAAAGCTCTTGAATTTTGGTTTAATTTATTTCCCCATCCTTAAATGCACACACACACACACACACACACACACACACACACACACACACACATATATATATATATATATATATATATATATATATATATATATATATAAAACCAATGAGTCAAAAGTAACTGATTTTTGAATCAACATAATATCACCAATATGTATTTTGTAGAAGAGACAGAAAATCAAGATCCATTCTAAGTTATGACATAGGGTGGGAAAATTAAAATATCCTTGAGATAAAACAGTAAAGGTATACTGTTGGTCTTGCCAACTGAGTGTAAATTGCTCTTGGTGGACCTTATGGACTGCTACTGAGGAAAGAGGCATTTGCTAGACCAACTGCTTCCTACCATGTACTAAAAGATGTGTTAGTCTTCTCAAGTAAGATCATCTCTGTCTGGTATAGCAGTTTCAGTGAGTGTCACTAATGATTGAGATTTCTATAGTCAACTGTTATTCTCCACAACCCAATTGTCTTCTGTGCTTCCCAATAGAGGTAAAGGGATATACTGTGAGAACCACCACTGTAGTGGCTGTTCCTGGTTATCAATTTGACTATATCTGGAATAAACTACAATCCAGAATTGGAAGATTCACCTTTGATCCTGATCTTGAGGCTGGGAGACACAATTTTCTGACCTGGATCTTGAGGCAAAGTGGCTATGAATCCCAGGAGCTTAAGGCAAGGAGATCTCTGAGTTCAAGGTCACCTGGGACAAAGCAAGACCCAGACCCAGGCATGGTGGTGCACACCTTTAATCTGGAACACACCTTCTGCTGTAGATTTACATAAGGACATTGGAAAAAGGAAGAGTCTCTTTTTTTGCCTGCCTGCCTGCCTGCCTGCCTCATGGGACTGAGCCACGGCTAGATTCTTGGACTTCCATTCATAGATCATTGTTGGAGAGTTGGACTACAGACTATAAGTCATCAACCAACTCTCTTACTATATAGAGGCTACCCATAAATTCTGTGACTCTAGAGAACCCTAAGGCAACCACTCGGTATCTTTTAAGTTCTTCATGGTGGCACTAAGTTTTGCAGTTCCTTAAGGGATATGATGCTGTTTTTGATTCACTATTTACCTTGGCAGAAGCATCTCTAAAGGCTTCAATTTAGTCTTTCCAACCAAAATAGTTCTCCCTCCACAGGTCAGGGAACCAATGTGAGAATTTTGCCAAATTCTAAGTTTATCTACCCCAATTAGACATTCTGAGACTGGAGAAATAGCAACAATATGAGTTTAGGAACCCACTCAGACTACTTAGAGTCAGATTTTATTGATAAAAAGAATTTTGTCTATTAATCACTTTACCTCTATACATCCCAGCTTAATTGGAGTGACACATTTCTTAGGATTTTTCAAAACCAGGGTGAATTTAGAACAGACCCAGGAAATTCTGAGCTGGAGGTTCTTCTGGGAAGGAGTGAGAAAAGGCTAACAGGAAAACTCAAAGGTATTTTATCAAGGTCTTGCTACAGAAAACTTGCCCATTCCTTCATTGAAGGGGATCTGGCACTGCAAACTGGCTCAAATCTGGCAATTGCTTCATAAACTGAGACTCCCTTTTGCCATGGTCCACTGTAGTTTTTCTTTTACTTGTTTGAGAACTTTCCTACTTATACAGATGAAATAAAAATGCAGTAGGCTTATGTATTTTATGCCTGGAAATACCATGATGAATTAGTCCAAACCAAAGGTCCATAGAAGTCATACCATCATAAACGTCTCTGCCTCTGAGGACAATTACAGGTCAGACTATTATGGACATTGCTTTGTCTATGCTGATCATTAAGATAACTATAATACCTTGCTTTTGGCAAGTCAGAGCCGTCCTTGCTACATGCAGGCTCTGTTAAACCCATTGCATTTAATTAATTCAACTGAGCAGCGATATCTGCAACCTTAAGGTCCAGCACAAGTGAAAGGGCAACAATAAAACTCTTCAAATGTACTGGTGTTCCTCACCATTTTGTGTCTTACAGGATTAGTGAAAAGAATGGTTTCTGGGCCTTCTTCCCATTGTAGAGGATTAGGTTTTACACAGGGCACCCACTCTAGCATTGCAATTTCCCTGAGCCTTAAAATCCCTTCATCAACACTAAGATAAGGCTTATGGGTATCTCCCACTCCTTTCTAGCGGGTCATTTTTTGAAAAATGCTTCAGGCAACCATTTAAATAAACTTTTGACTGTGCAAGCTTCTATATTAAACCTAGAATCTCCACTCAGTGGGTCCACATCAATAAACTCAGCCTGATACAGTTTATGTTGCCTTCGCCATTTTTTCATATTCTTAAAATCTATTTCCACATATATAACCAGATTTCTGCTTGAATGAATTACCAAATGCACTAATCTCTTTAGTAGTTTAGCACATCTCCTCATGGACTTTCTATTTTCTCTCTAGGAGCCTGCTTGACCTTAAGTCTGGTTATATGTCTAGAGGCAACTATTGGTCAGCCCAGAAGGACAGCAGTACTGTCTTGCCTGCCATTTCCTTTAGGCAAAGTTTACTGTTGGTTTAGTAAACAATGAAGGATTATTAACAATTAATTTACTCAGTCAAAGTGGAAAGAAAGTATTTACCAGGAGTCCGGAGCATGTACATCTTCTGTTGTGGGGGATAGACTACTTCCTTAGGGGAAATAAACTCTTGAGTTCAAAGTTCTGAGCTTCAGCAGAGTCTTCCCATGTCCTCACCCCAAGTTTCAGGATCCCACACTTTACCAATTAATGACATCACTTTAACTACCACCACCATCTGAGGCTGGTACTTGAATGTTTGCTATACTTTGGACAACCTTATAATGAAGGCTTCATTTGGATTTTCTGCAACTTGAGCTCTATGGCTGCTAGAGAGGATTCTCTTCCAGGGCACATTTAGAAAACTTTAGACAGTTTTTGCACATCTGTAGCCTGTCAGTCTTATCACTAAGTTCATTGTTGCCCTTCACTGTATTCTGAGATGCTAGAATTTGGTTAAATTTTTACCATAGAGTGAACTTTGTCGCTTTATCAAGTGCTTGGAGCAACTGACCAACGCAATCATTTTCCTCATTTTTCTACAAACTCTTTAAGATTTTATATGGAATCACCCAGTGAATATTTGATGTGGATCTTCCCATCTCAAAAGAACTGGATGCTCTGGATTTAAGTGTCTTGTCACCTGAAATTAAACAAAAATATGGTTCCTTGTTGTGGTCAATTCTCCAACCCAGATAAGACTGTGCAATGAGAACACACATGAAGTAGTATGAACACCAGCTGCACACCTAGGTTGGGCAGGTCTACCACAACAATGCTCTATTCCCCAGCTCTGAGATCCCTTATAACTTGTGGTTTCTCCAGGCCACGTGCTTCATCTCCATTTTCTTTCCATCTTCCCTCCTCCTGTCCCCTTTTATCTTCCTCCCTCTCCCCCCATCCAACTCTTCAGTCCACCTTCCCTTCCCCTGCCCTAACACAGGCTCTAGCCTTTATTTTACAAGTTAAAATGGGGAGAAAGTTCTGATGAAGTCATCTGAGTATATGCATCACTCCTGTCCTAGGCAGCCCCTCTTGGAGAAGTGTAATTAGCATCAAAATACAAACAGCACCAGGGCAACCCACACTTCCTTTTTAGGTTGTAATTAATTCCAATAGAGTCAAGTTGATGATTAAAAATAGTCTTCACAATGGGCAACTGCTGTGGCATGGAAGCTAAACCTAGGAAATCTAAACAATGTGATTGCCTAAACAAGATATAAAATAATGATAGCACCAATTACCATACCAGCACAGAAGAGGGAATTTTCACAAGGCTCACTCCTAGAAGAATACTATAGGCAATGGTTGAAAAAAGATGGAGAATCAGTCTTCGTCATGGATATGCCCCCTGATAGGTTAGCTAATCTAAACACACATGATAAACAGAAATTCACTTCAGAACATTCTATTTATACAGACACACACATACATTACAAATATAATTAAAGAATAAAAGGCTGTGATTTTGAAAAGGAGTAATAGGACAGATATGAAGGAGTTGGATAAATAAAGATAATGATGTAAACATAGTACTCATTTATGAAAGTAAAACAATTATCCTGAAAAAATATAAGGGGAAATAAGTCCTTTCCTCTCCTAGTTGCTTTGGGTCATGGTGTTAATTATAGCAATAGAAAGTAAACTAGCCCACATTTGATGACATAAATTGAAAGGCACAAATGAGAATGTTGTTACAGGCAGTATTGCCAGACAAATGTTCATTTAGTGCCTGCCTGACTTTTAAGGCATAGTGGTGCTTGGTCACCATATTCACTGTCGAATTTTCTCACTAGAGAATTTTGCTGGTTGCACAGGGCCAGGGTGACAAATGACACTGACAGGTGTACCTCCTGTCAGTGAGCAAAGAACACCCATAGAAACGAGCGCAGAGGTCAAGCCAAACACATCTTCTTTATGTTGGCTATTGTATCCTGCCTTTATTCTTGGGTGCATAGTAGACCTTCATGGAACTATGGAATCCTGCTATAGTCAACACAGAGTCCCCTTGCACTTATTAGTAGCCATATAACAACCTGGAGTTTGAGAAAACATTAATGAACACATTAAACAAATAAATCAAAGAAGGCCAACAAACACTACCTGGACAGATTCACAGTGGAGGAGGACTCAGTTGCTAGAGAACAGGAGCATTTCTCCTCTCGTGTCATGAGATTCAGGAGGATAGAGACAAGACCCAAAGGCTCAGCTCGACTAGCCAAGACTACCTAGGGAACCAGAATAGCCCCCTAGGTACTCTGCAGACATTTTTAGTACATGATCTTAGCACTTAACATCTATTTCTATAATGAGATACCAGAACTAAAGGCAGCTTAGGAAGAGAAGGGTTTATTTTGCTTATATTCCCATACCATAGCCATAAAATGGTGAGCCATTAAAGATTGTCAGGACAGGAACTCAAACAGTGCAGGGGACTGAAGGCAGGAACTGATAGAGTCCATGGAGGGATGCTGCTTAGTGACTTGCTCAGCCTGCTTTCTTATGGAACCCAGAACCAACAACCCATGGATATCACCATCTACAATAGCCTAGGCTCTCCCCACTTCAATTACTAATTAAAGAATTTCCCTACAGTCTTGCCTACAGACCAAACTTACAGAGGGATTTTTTTTTTAACTGATGTTCCTTCCTCTCAGATGACTTTGGCTTATGTTGAGTTGACATAAAAACTAGCCAGCACTTACACACTATAAATACACAGTTGCACATTCTTGAAGTCAGAAGAAGGGCTGTCACCATTCCAATATGTGCTCTTGCAGAAATGCTTAAAAGAGAGTCCTGGTGGGACTAAGGTTGAGTTCATTGTCAACATTCAGTGTCTTCTGCCCAAAAGAGGGATTAGAAATCAAAAGAAAACTTGGAAAGGGGAGGGAGTATCCATATCTATTTTTTTTACTTTCCTAAGAACCATTGAGGTTCTCTTCACTAAATTGCATTTTGTTGAAGGGTGGCAGAGGGCATCCCATTTCTCCACATATCTGGAGGGAAAGTTCCATTTTGTTCTAGTTTTCTTCAGTAGCTATGATAAACACTGACAAAAATAAACTTGGGGCAGAAAGTGATATTTTGTTTAGATTTTTTCCATCATCCAGAGAAACAAGGGCATGAATTCAAGGCAAAAATCTGAAGGCAGAAACTGAAGCAGAGCCGCTGGAGGAACATAGCTTACTGGCTGATTGTCCATGGCTTACTCAGCTTACTTTCTCAAATAACTCAAGCCACCTGCCCAGAGCCCAGAGGTGATACCACCCACTGTGGGCTGGGCCTTCTCGTTTCAATCATTAATCCAAAGAATGGTTCCAGAATATGGCCACAGGCAAATCTGATGGACACAATTCCTCAGTTAAGGTTTCCTTTTCCCAAGCAACTCTAGTTTGTACCACATAAACAAAAAAATAAATAAACCAAAATAATCTGTTTTACTACTTTTGTTTTTAATTGTGAAGTGCTTGTCAGAGCAAGGGATTGTGCGTATTGTGCAAGGTGGTGATCGGATAAAGATTTGGCCTGCAGTTTCCAAGGATTCTCACTTCTTTATCTGTCCTCTCACTGTAAAAACCACTAGAATTACAGATTTGTGTTATCCTGCTTGACCTTCCGTGGGTTCCAAGGATTCACATTCAAGTCCTCACTTTTCACACAGTGAGTTTTCTCCTCAGCCTAGTGCTGCATCTGAAATCTCAAAGATGGTGCTCTGCTCTCTCATCTCTGGAGGTAGATGCTGTGTAAGTCGCATAGCACCTATGCAATGTGATCTCTGTATTAGTAGAGCAATGCTAGTAGCATGGACAGAATTGCTTTCTTCATAGAATATTATTTGGAGCAAGTGAAAGAAAACAAAGTCTTGATTTTAGGAGAACAAAGGGAATATTCATATGAAAAGTATCTTGTTTGTTAATGTCATGTATGTCTTTTTGTGTGTGTTTGTGTGTGTGTGTGTGTGTGTGTGTGTGTGTGTGTGTGTGTAAGAGCTTATCAGTTCAGGTGCAGAACTTGAGAGAATTGACAGGTTTCTTTCCCTTCAGATCTTATCAACTAGATACAAAAACCATTTTATTGAAATAAGATAGACTATGGGTCATATTAAGTGATGAAGACTAATAACTACAACGTTAAATTCAAAATAAATAAACTACAAAAGTGAGCCCCTTCTTCCATCGGAACATAGGCAGGCATGTATCTTCTAGAGATGATCCCAGCACTCATCCATCATTCCAGAAGGATAACACTTCTAGCCTGATGCTAGGGAAAGGACAGTTGAGATGGATAAACAATTATTAGGTTGCTGAAAATGTTACATGCCACTTCCTCTGGGAACTTTCATCAGCTAGAAGCAGTCTCTTAACAACACAAAGGTCCTATGACATGCTAGATGTAAAATTTGTTACGCTATGCCAACTGTGCAATAAGAGCTCTTGGAGATCCAGCACACACACACACACACACACACACATACACACACGCACACACACACACACACACTCATACACACACACTCACACACATACACACATACACACACATACACATATACAATTTCTATAGCAATTTTCTTTTGAAAATGCATTTATTTATTTTTATTTTATGTGCATGGTATTTTGCCTGCATGTATGATTGTATACCACATGGATGTACTGCCCAGGAAGGCCAGAAAATGACATTGGAAGTCCTGGAACCAGAGTTACTGATAGTTGTTAGCTCTCATGCTGGTGTTAGGTATTCAACTGTGGTCCTTGGGAAGAGCAGAAAGTGCCCTGAATTTCTGAAGCATCATTCAGCCTCTGCAGTAATTTCAATACACTTTTCTTAAGCCCCACTCTAGAGTACCTTTATGGAAAGGAGAGTGTGTTTTTATAGTCTGTACCTTTATGTATGGAGACGTGTTCATTTTTGACCTGCCAACTGTACCCATGTGACTAAGTAAAGGGTTAGAAAGAAAATAACAGGATTTTAAACCTACACAGACCTTCCATGACATATTTAAAATGCTGGTAGGTGAATGGGCAGGTGTAGGGAGCCTAGTGTGACAGGTAGAAGTCTGGTAACTCCCAGAACCAAAGATTTTCAAAATGAAAAGAACATTCTTTCACATGACTTGATGGATAGCATATAAATGCAGCTCCCTCCCTTGTGAGGCTATGGAGACTGAAACTTAGACTTGCCTATAGATTGAGGGACATTTTTCAGGTTAAGACATGTTTTGTCTTGATGAGAATATCATATCACATTTACCAGAACTTGTGGGGATGCAGATTTAACCTCTGCACTTTTTTACTAAGATTGAAAACATTACCATAAAATAGAAAAATTTTGTAAAAGTATAGAATATGAGGGCTCCCCATGGAATCATATTAATTTAGTTCCAATTCCATGAAAACTAATTTCAGGAGATATCCACTTCAAGACTGTACTGAAGAAACTATCAGCACAAGTAACCAAACTTCATTTTGTTCTTCCTGTATTTAGGAAAATCCTCCTGATTTTGATTTTGTTTTGTTAGAAACCCATGTTGCTGGCTGTGAGAGAAGAGAAATGAGTGCTTTTCTAAAGTAGCTAATATTCCTGAATGTAGAGATACCAAAGACGGGTACTAATTTGAACACATACACACACATGCACACACACATTAAAATACTTGCCCATACATACACACAATACACATTCACACATCTACATACATATATACACAAATATGAATTCACATACACACTTAGACATACAAATACACACACATATCCACACTCATACAATTCACATACATATATCCAAATACACATTCACATATACACACATAGACACACACACTCACACACACACAAGCACACTTGTACATGATCATACATACACATATACATATATACATACTCACACACACACAAATACACATAAACACACACAAATTCACACATATTCACTTATGCACACACAGTCACATTCACACACATACACAAACAGATACACATATTCACATATCCAAATACACAAAGTCATACACACATAGACACACACTCGCAAACACATACAAATATACTCACACACACAGAGAGACTTATATATATACACATATTCTCATACATGCAACCTCACATACACAGTCATATACATACACTCACATACAAACCCTCACACAAATGTACACTAAGACACACAGGGATTCACATATATACACTCACAAATAACCAACACACATATATATTGACAAAACACAAACATACACTCAGAGTACATATTCACACTTATACAAATTCACATACACAAACACACACAAGCACACACTCACCTATACACACGTACACACTCATACTCACAAACATATAAACTTACACCCACATATACATACATACTTTCTTGTACTCACACATGCATACTCATACTCATAAACTAACATATGTATACATACTCCCACAAACACACACAATCACACACATTAACACACATGCACATACATAAACATATAAGACTTACATGCACATACAAGCACACACATATGTGCACACATTCACACACATATACACACTTACACTCACCCATAAAAACTCACATGCATATGCAGACTCAGACAATATACAAACATACACACACATAGTTACATAGACACATACACACACTCATATACACAAACACACATACACACTCACACACATACACATATACAAATTCACTCTCACATACACACACTAGTACACACATATACAATACTCTGACACACATTAACACGCACATATGCTCACAAGCACTCACATGCACACTTATACTAAAATACACTCACACACAGATACACACCATACACACAGACACAAACATACACTCACACTATGCATACAGACACACACACAGCCACTCACAGACACACCTAGACATAGACACAGACACATTAATAGACAAACACACATACACACAGATACACACACACTCACACACACACATAGAACATATGCACTCATACATATAAATACACACTCATATATAAACTCACATTCACACACACACTCAAACATAAACACACACACATTCACACACAATCATCCAGTTTTACACACACTCATACATACACATACACTCACACACATATACACACAAACACACACTCTCACACATATGCACACTCCTACACACAGACACACACCCATACATACTCAGAGACATACGCACAAGCACATTTACACACAGGGGCTCATATTGACAAAAACACAGAAACACATCCATGCACACACACACACATGCATACACAGTCAAACACACACACACACACACACACACACACACACACACACACAGAGTATAAAACAGACAGAATTATTCCTAAGTTTTCTGAAAGTACATTTGGCTAGCTTCCTGTCACCTACAATAGAAACTCAAGAATTACCCAGAACAATCTGAAAAGCCATATGATATATCCTATAAGATCATTATGGGATGTCAGAGTGTTCAGCAGTTCCTAGCTTGTCAGTTTAGACACCCTGCATCAGGCATCTAAACAACCCTACAGAATTCAGGGAAATACGCATGGAATGGAGATGCCACTCAAAAATACTTGTCGAAAATTTGTGCTCTGAATGTATGTGTCATTACCAAAACTTCATGACACAACAAAAGCATAAGCTGTTTGTTGTGACAACAAATAAACAAATGACAAGAAGATCAACAAAAAGAGTAGGGTCTCCTATCCCTATATGTGCCTTTACTGTGATGCAATCAGTGTAATAAAAGCAAAGTTTGCCACATTTGAAATTATTGCCTCATGTAAAGAGGGAACTCGAACACCAAGGAGACAGGGGTGTTTCAGAGTTTTGTAGAAGGAATCTGTTAGCCCCTTTCTCTCTCCCTCCCTCCACCCTTTCCTTCTACATCCCTAAATCCTACATCCTTTCTGGTCTTGCTGTTTCTCTCCCTGTCTTCCTTCCTTCCTAAATTCTTTCAGTCTTTTTTGAGACAGGGTCTGATTCTTAACACCAAGGCTCAATGTTGTGGTAAGCTTCCTGCATTAGAACTAGATATGCATATGGGTTTCTTTAATATGAAGGGGTGTATTGATTGGTAACCCTCTTAATTGAATGAAAATAATAAAATTCAAATCACCAGCTAATCGCTCATATTTTGGTAGTGATTTAGCCTGTGACTTAGAATAATTCATTTTTTCTTTTATATTATTTTTTAAATTAATCATTCCATTCATTTGCATCTCATGTGATACTCCACTTTCCCGTTTATGCCTCTGCCAGCTCCCCATCCCACATCTGCCCTCCCTCTTTCCTTTGCCTGTATGAGAATGCTTCCGAATCCACCCATACTCTCCCACCCCACTCCTCAAGCATTCCCCTACACTGGGGCATCAAGCCTCCCCAGGACCAAGGGCCTCCCTTCCCAATGCTGTCAGGCAAGGCCATTCTCTGCTATATATGTATCTGGATACATGGATCCTCCAGGTACACTCCTTGGTTGCTAGTATAGACTCTGGGAAAATTTGGGTGGTGAGGCCAGCCTATGTTGTTCTTGCAATGGGTTTGCAGTCCCCCTCTGCTCCTCCAGTCCTCTTCCAGCTCCCCAACAAGGTTTCCTGACCTCAGTCTAATGGTTGGCTCCATGGATCCACAATTGCATTGGTCAGCTGCTGGCCGGACTTCCTCAGGACCTGTCACACTAGGTTCCTTTCGGCAAGCACCTCTTGATCACTACAACAGTGTTGGGGTTGGTATCTACAGTAAGGATGGATCCTCAGGTGGGGCGGTCCCCGGCTAGCCCTTCCTTTAGTCTATGTTCTATTTTATGTCCCTGTTCTTCCTTTGCACAGGAACATTTCTGGGCTGAAAACGTTGAGATGGGTAGGTGTCCTCATCTCTCGATGGGAGGTGGGGCTGGGAGGCTTGCCAATCTGCTGGAGGAGGTTTCTACAGGATCTACCTCCCCCTTCTCTGCACATTTCAGCTGAAGTCATCCCTCTTGGGTCCTGGGACCCTTGCGTTTCTCTGGTGTCTGGGCCCCTCCAGTGGCTAACCCCAGTTCCTAATTTCCCCTGCTGAATATTTTTGTTCAATTTCCTGGCCCACTGTACCTCTCTCACCTCTCCTCCAGATCCTGATACTGATACCTTTATTTCCTCCACCTCCTGGGTCCCCCTTTCCATCTACCTCCCATAATCATCCTGTTCCCCCCTCAATGCAGAACTGAAGCATCCACACCCTGGTCTTCCTTCTATGCTCCATATATTCTGTGGATTGTATTATGGGCACTGCGGGATTTGGGGCCAATATCCACTTATTTTAAGAACATACCACGTGCATTCTTTTGTGTCTGGGTTACCTCACTTACGATGATATTTTCTAGTTCCATCCATTTGCCTGCGAATTTTATAGTCATTTGTTCTTTGACAAAGAAGCTAAAACCACCCAGTGGGAAAAAAGGCAGCATTTTCAACAAATAGTGCTGGTTCTACTGTCAGTAGAAGAAAGCAAATTAATACATTCTTCTCCCTTTGTACAATGTTCATGTCCAAGTTGATCAAGGACCTCCACATAAAACCAGATACACTGAATCTAATAGAAGAGAAAGTGGGGAAGAGCCTCAAATACCTGGGCAAAGGGGCAAACTTCATGAACAGAACACTAATTACTTATGATTTAAGAGCAACAATCAACAAATGGGACCTCATAAACTTGAAAAGCTTCTGGAAAGCAAAGGACATTGTCAATAGGACAAAACAGCAATCCACAGATTTTAAAAAGATATTTATTTACCAACCCTACATCCGATGGAGGGTTAATATCTAAAATATACAAAGAACTCAAGAAGTTAGACTCCAGAGAACCAAATAACCTTATTAAAAAGTGGAGTACAGAGCTAAATAGAGAATTCTCAGTGGAGGAATCTTGAATGGCTGAGAAGCACTTAAATGTTCAAGTCCTTAGTCATCAGGGAAATGCAAATCAAAACAACCCTGAGATTCTACCTCACACCAGTCAGAATGGCTAAGATCAAAAACTCAGGTAACAACAGATGCTGGAAAGGGTGTGGAGAAAGAGGAACACTCCTTCATTGCTGGTGGGATTGCAAACTGGTACAACCACTCTGGAAATCAGTCTGGCAGTTCCTCAGAAAATGGAAATAGCTCTACCTAAGGACCCGGCTATACCACGCCCTGGGCATATACTCAAAAGATGCCCCAACATATAACAAGGACACGTGCTCCACTATGTTCATCGCAGCCTTATTTATAATAGCCAGAAGCTGGAAAGAACCCAGGTGTCCTTCAACAGAGGAATGGATACAAAACAATGTAGTACATCTACACAACACAGTGGAGAATAATTCATTTTTTCTTGACCAGCATCTTTTCTTCAGGAAATGGCAATATTCATTCAAATGTCTTTCAATTTTCTGTTCTGATACCATTCCTCTGGAAGTTAATCACTCCTCAGATATCATATCCTGAATAGCATTTCTTTATCTTGGGAGAAAATTGGATTTAATCATCTCTCCCCTTGACTCTTCACACTGTTTTCATTTTTATTTGTTTCTCATTCAGGCCAATGCCATTGCTTATGTATAGCTTTTCAAAGTGTATTTTCTGTATTCTGCAACATGGCTTCCCCCTATGCTTCTCATTTGAATCTTTTGCTTGTAACGTCTTTTACATAAATTACATAATACTGTGTAACGAGTTTCAGATTTTATAAAAGTCAGACTGATACTAATATAACAATGTCAGTGTTTATTGTGCTCAGCAGTACATAGATTGCCTTTCTCTTCAGTCTCATGCTGTTTTAATTATTGTTATATTTAAAATAATAGGATCAGGGGAACATAAGTCTCTGTATATTTTTAGGATGTTTGTGGCTATGTTATTTTGATTTTAACTTTATATTTATATACATTCCCAAAAATACCATTGGCATTTTTTACTGAGATCAAATTAGCTTTACAGATTAAGATAAGGGAAAACAGTTATTTTCGTGATACTACATTTTCTCTCCCAAGATCTTAACATTCCTTGCAGTGACAGAGTTTTCTTTCATTACCAGTGGCATGCATGGTTTATTTATAGATGTCATGTTCTTTACTTTTGTATTTTATATGTTCATGTTTTATTCTTTTCAGTTTTTCTGTGTGTGTCTGTGTGTGTCTGTGTATGCATGTGCTTATGCATGTGTTATTGCGAGTGTATGTGTCTGTGTCAGTCTGTGTATGCATGTGCATATGCATGTGTTATTTCGAGTGTGTGTGTGTGTGTGTGTGCCTGTGCCTGTGTCTGTGTATGCATGTGCATGTGCACGTGTTATTGCGAGTGTGTATGTGTGTGTGTATGTGTGTGTCTGAGTCTGTCTGTGTATGCATGTGCATATGTATGTGTTATTGCGAGTGTGTGTGTGTGTCTGTGTCTGTGTATGCATGTGCATGTGCATGTGTTATTGCGAGGGTGTGTGTGTGTGTGTGTCTGTGTCTGTGTGTGTCTGTGTATGCATGTGCATGTGCATGTGTTATTGCGAGTGTGTGTGTGTCTGTGTCTGTGTGTGTCTGTGTATGCATGTGCATGTGTTATTGCAAGTGTGTGTGTGTCTGTGTACACATGTGCATGTGTGCGTGTTAGTGTGTGTGTGTGTGTGTGTGTGTTTGTGTGTCTGTGTGTGTGCAGGTGAGCAGTGGGCATTCAGATACATGGTCCCTTGTTCTTGTGGAGGGGATCTCATGTCAGCTGTCCACTCTCAGCTGTCCCCTGCTGGGTGTCCTCCTCTGGTACTCTCTGCCTCCTTTGTATGTGGATTTGGATGGTCAGCAAGCCCAAGAACCCTCCTGTCTTTTCTTCCCACATGGCTGGAATCCCAGGCAGCTGAACCACATTTGACTTCTTACTCAGGTGTTGAGATTTAATCCCACGCCCTCCTGCTTCCGCAGTGTATGCTTCGATCTGCTGAGACTTCTTCCCAGGTCTCCATGTTTTTATTATGCACCATTATTATCCATATAAAAGATTACTTTAATTCCTGTTTATTTATTTAATTTTGTTATAGATTTTGTTTTATTCTGTGTAGCCTTGAAATTGCTTTACTCCATTATTTCAACAGGTCTTTTAATGATTTATGTGAAACAGTTTCTTAAGAAAAACAATTCTATATTATTAAATAAATTAAAATTCTCCATTCCAATCTTTATCTCTGAATTCATTCCCCAATTTTATTGGGTGTTATCTCCAGTACTGTTTACTATCAGGACATTAATTGTAAAATTTTGTGTCACGTACTACATGTATAATTACACCTATACATGTAATTAGCATTTCATGTAACTTGGCAAATGCATAAATATAGGCTTTTGAAAGGATTCTATTTAGATTTTAGAAATGAAGAAGAGATTTGGATTGTTAATATGTTTTATACCTGAGAGTCATATGACCTGGTTTCTTGACTTGCTAGGTGTATTGTTTTCTATTTTTAGCTAAGTTAATATTGCAAAGAAGGAAAACAATGTTCTAGAAATGCATCATGCATGACTCATTTTATATTAAATATAATATCTAATCTTCCTACTTATTTTTAGAAATGGATTTTCATTGAGTAAGATGTTTTGTGATTGTTTTTATCTGTATCTCTCTGTGCGTGTCTATGACTGTGCATGTGTATTTGTGTCTGTGTGTGCTTGTATTTTGTGTATATGTATGTGTTAATTTATGTGTATGTCTGTGAGGGTGTGTATTGTATTATGTTTGCGTACATGCATGTTTGTGTATGTGAATATGATTGTGTGTATATATGTGTGTTTGCGTCACTGCGTGGGTACATGTCTGTGTGTTGATCTGTGACTTATGGGATTTGGCATTAAAATATTATGTACATTGCAAAGTAGTTAGGAAATTTTTCCTTTTTTCCCTATGTGCTGAACAATTGAAATTTAATTGCAGCTATCTGTTATTTGACATTTTGGAAGAATTCCCCTGTGGAACCATATGGCAACAGCTATTAGCAAATTATCGCCTGGATGGTGAATTGTCTGTGCAGTTTTTCAGTTCTTCATCTGAGGTCAGTTCACGTATGTCTCTAACTGACTTTCAAGATTCAGTCTGCTGATTTTTAAAATCTACTAACAGTCACAATATCTACATCTGCCTACAGATGCCATTTCTAAGGCCAGACAGATTTCACTTTACTGATATTATTGCCTTATTTATATTATTAACATACTCTAGGAAAAATTAATTAACTAAGTAATTAGTTATTGGTTCTACTGGTTGTTTATTTGTGATGATTAATGTTTTGGTTAGAAATTGCATTTCTTTAATATTTTAATGTGAATGTGAGTACATATGGGTTTGTTCATGTGTAGGTGGACAAACACCACAGTGTATATGTGGAGGTCAGAGGAAAAATTGTAAGAGTTTGCTCTCCCTCTCACCCATATAAATCCAAGGAACTAAGCTCAGGGCTTTCAGGCAGGCCCCGGGCAACTGCTAATGATTCACCTTAACTAATGAATTTGAAAGGATTAATAAATAAGGAGATGGGGGTGGTTGTTCAAGATCAAATGTAGGGAGACAAGAGAGAGTAAGTACCAAGGACCAGGAGAATTAATAGAAATTAGTGATTGGAGGGAGAGGGAGGATAGGGGCATCTCTAGGAAGTGCTAGAGACCTGGGATTGGGAGGCTCCCAGGCATCTATGAGAGTGACTTTACCTGAGACTCATCACACTGAAGATGTGGAACCTGAAATAGCTACCTCATCTAGCTGGGCTGGATCCCTCAGTGGCGAACTAAGGACACCAACCCACCCACAAAACTTTTGTGTCAAAATGTATCCTGTCTACAAGAAATACAGCAACAAATATGGAGCAGAGACTGAGGAAACAGCCAACCAATAACTGCTCCAAATTGAAAAACATCCCAAGGGCCAACACCAATCCCTGAAACTATTAATGATGCTCTGTTATGCTTGTTGGCAGAAGTCTAGCATAACTGTCTTTGAGAGGTTCTACCCAGCAGCAGCCGACTAAAACAAATACAAAGGCCGCCAGCCAAACATGGGATGGAGCTTGGGGACTCTTATGGAAGAGTTGAGGAAAGAATTGAGGGCCCTGAAGGAGACAGGAACTCCACAGAAAAACCAACAACATCAATTAACTTGGACCCCTGGGGGCTCTCAGAAACTGAACCACCAACCAAAGAACATAAACAGGCTGGACGTAGGACCTTGCCACATATGTAGCAGACACATAGCTCAGTCTTCATCTGGGTACCAAACAACTGGAACGGGGCATATCCCTAAGGCTGCTGCCTGTCTGTAGAATCTGTTCCCCTAGCTCCGATCCGTAGTGTGGCCTCAGTGGGAGAGGTTGAGCCTAGCCCTGCAGAGACTTAATGTGCCAGAGTTGGGGGATGTGTGTGTGTGAGGCTCAACCTTCTTAAAGGAGAAGGGGATGGGGGATGCTGGAGGAACTGTGTGAAGGGGCGACCAGTAGAAGGACAATAATTGGGATGTAAAGTGAATAAATAAATTAACTAAAAATTACCACCCCTACTTCACCCACCAAAAAAGAAAGAAAGAAAAAAGAAATGCTTAGAAGATTAGAAAGGCTCAGCAGCTCTTTCTTATCTGTAAGGCACTAGATCTGGGAGATTGGCCATAAGCAGGAGAGCTTGGAGGATATTCCATTTACATGGTTGTATTCTGCAAGTTTGTTCTCACACTAGATCATGTAACTTCTGTTACTACTCATCATTCACTCTTTCCCCACAGTTTTCTTGGATTAAGTAGAGAGTGTGCTTAGATTAAGAACTGCTACTTGGAAGGCTTTGTAAACACTGCTCTTCTTTCCCTGGTGCTAGACACATGCAGAACCCAGGTGAATTTCCTTCCTTTTATAAACGATATGAATCTCTCGTCTTAATTCTAAAACAATATACTCCCTATTCAATGTAAGTAAAAATCTACGAAGACTTGCCTCTATGTGACTATTAATTTTATGTTTTAACCTGAATGTGTTCAAATGAATGTTTTTGGGTGAGCCTTTGTGGCTACTTTCTAGAGACATCAGAATTTTAATTGGCACATACATTCAAGTCCATTGTCTTCCCTGCTGGTCAGTCTCAGTCAGTCTATTGAGGATTTGAGAAGAGATTCAGAGGGAAGAGAAACATTCTTCTTTTGCTCACTGTCTGTCTGCCTAGTCTAGGACATCAGTTTTCTTCTCTAGGAAGGCATGAATATCAATCAGTTCTCTCCTTGGAAACTGGCCTGAAATAAATACTTATACACTCAAGCATATATCACACGTATTCCTCACATATACACAGACACATTTATATTGGCTTGGCCTCTCTGGATAATCTTGATTAATATGGAATTTTTGTAATACTCAAGCTTCCTTCTGTTTTTGCCATACATTTTCTTTTGAATTCTCAACTCTTGTGTACTGTTTTTATTAAAAGGATTCCCCACTATGCTTGAGAAGACTTAGTGTCAATTTGCCTTGAGTCGGTGACTCTTGCCCTTCAGGAATCTTGAGGCCTTGTTAAAAATGTATTTCTTTATGGTTCGCACTGTCCACCCACGTCTCCCAGTTCTTGAGTAAGCAGAGAATTGTTCTTGGAGTGGGCTGGAGAGGAATGGGCATTTTTCTTTGTTTTTCTTGTTTTGTATTCTGAGTTCTAAATTGAAAAGATATGTTAGGTTTTGAGTGCTGTCAGACAAGGTGCCAGAAGCTGAATAGATGGATGCAAGGAAAAATATCCATTGATTGAATAGTCTAGACCATGGTTCTTCTGGAAGCTCTTGCTGAGAATCCTTACTCATTGCAGCTTCCAGTGCCTCTGGCATTTTCTGGGCTGTTACTATAATCACTATCCAGACTCACTTTTGCCTGGTCCTGCATGTGGACTTTCCACAAACAAACAAGCAAACAACCCCAAAAAGTAGTCACTAAAAAATTATATAACTCCCTTAGCTTTTAGTTGGTTTTAAGTGTAATAACATACCCCTAAATTTACAGGTTAATCGCACTGTTTAATATGTCAGTGTTTGTTGAGTAGGTGTCAGAGAAGGACACAGGACCTCATAAGGCCCTTCAACCAAAATGCTAGTCTCAGGGACTACCCTTTTCTGAAGGGTGTAACTGTGGCTGCATTCAATTTTACTACAAGGAAAAAGAAAAATTCATGATTCAACTCACATCTTTTTATAGAAGAAAGCAGTTGCTCTTTGTAGCTGGTTTGTGTTTAATTATAACAGTATATACAGTTGAATAATGTAAAAATGATTAACATCATTCAAATAACACCAGTAAACTCCCTGATTCCCCAAGCTAAATGGATGGAATCATTTCTTCACTCCCATCAGATGCTCTAACTTTGATTAAAGAAAAAAATTTGTACGTGCCTTCCCAGAAGATGTGACACAATAAATCTACACACAGTCATATGAAGGGTGTCCCCCTGAGCTGGACAGTACATTTAAAGGAGTCAATTGTATCCTCTAAGTTACAGTAGCATCTCATCAGCTAGGAGAGAAATAAGGACTCTGGCAAAGGTGCTCATGGAGAGAACACAGCTGCAGAATCATCCACACAAGAGTCCTTAGTTGCTTTGCCTAGTGGACCAGCGTGTTCGCAAAACTAATCTTTTCATCCTTCATTCTTCTCTCTAATTCCTGACTAAGATAAGTCTAATTCCTCTGATGTTAGTGTTGTTATTCTTAGTGATTTCCCTCTAATGAGTGGATAAAGCTGGAGCTTGGGAAATGACTTGGGAGACCTGGCTGAAAAGTTCTTTTGCAATTCCTCTTGGACTCCTCTCCTGGAGGGCAGTAAGCCGTTCGATTATGAGGATTTGCTTGGTAAAAATTGTCCTTTTTACCACTCTACCTCATTATTGTTGTCTTCATTGTTTCTTTTCTATTTTTATTTTTTATTGGCTATTTTTATTTACATTTCAAATGTTATTCTCTTTCCAGGTTTCCCTGCATTGTTTCTTTTTCCACGAATTTTAAGTCTGGTATTCCAAGACAGAGTTTTGGGAACAGAACTAACTTGCACACTCTCTCCCTCGCATCTGACGAGCTGCAAGAAAGAAGAAACCAGCACTTCTATCTTTCCCATTTTCCTACCAAATTGGAAGCCACTGGGGAGAGCACCCACATGGATTTTCTTGTTGTTATAACTTCCCTTTTATGTTGACAGTAGTCATTCATTCATTCATACATTCATTTTCTATGGGAAGACAGCTTAGGCTCAAATCAGTGTTTTTCTTATTGACCATAGCAACAAGCACAACGTGGTTATCAGAGCCTGTGTACCATCCTGTTCCATATGTGCTACACACAGTCCGTGGTATTTCCTAGTTTATCAATCTCTTGGAGTCATCATTTCCCCCCAAAGGATAAACTCTCCTCTGGCAGTGTAGATTCAGTTGCATGTGTTATCATCCATGGCAGGGGGTAGGCACCCACTGTTATAGACACATCACCTCATCCCACACCAAGGAAGGTAACCATATTAGGACGGCCTCTGTGGATGTTGCACCTGCAGATGAGTCAGGCTTGTTTGCAGTTCTTTCTATCTGTTCTTTCTGTCAGCCAACACGAAAGCTCTGTAACTATTAACCTGTGGTTCTTCTTTGTTTTTATTCACCTCTGTTAAAATTTCCTCTGTGAGGATGGCCTAGTTGGGCACCAATGGGAGGAGAAGCTCTTGGTACTGACAAGGCTGGACTCTCCAGTGTAGGGGAATGTCAGGGTGGGGAAGCAGGTAGGGGGTGGTTGGAGAGGAAACACCTTTATAGAAGAAAGGTAGGGGGATGAGATAGGGAGCTGATGGATGGGAAGCCAGGAAAGGGGATAACATTTGAAATGTAAATAAAAAATATTCAATAAAAATTTTTTTCTTCTATGTTTTGTGACTATTCTTAGGGAGACACGAACAATGTATGTTCAACTTGGGACACCCCCAATAGGACAAGAGTCGATCTCTCTTAAGTCTTGCTTGGTGAATCAATTAGCTCATAATAGTAACTTACAGGAACATGGATGAAAGTTTACTTACAGTACCACATTCCCCTTGGCCTATATTTTATCTTGATATCATAGATCTTTAAAATATACTGAAAACATTACTCTTATTTTTTTCTTTCATTTAATTATCAAATCGCAGAAGACAAGTTTGGACTCACTCCAAACTAGGCCAGTATCAATTCCTTGAGTTTTAGACAACTCAAGTTGGCTATATTCTGTTGCTGTAGTGTAGAATCCTCTCCACTCACCCAGTGCAGCAGAGCAAGTTTTTGCTACCTGCCTCAATGTTCTGGATTCTCAAATGAAAGACCTAACACACACAGCCTTATATTTAATATGCTTTAAAGAGCTCAATGATTGGGCCACTTCCAAACTTGTACATTGCTAATGTCTCCCCTCAGATACTCATGAGTTATTACTTAGTAAAATCTATATTCCATCTTCACTTCCCTGGATCCTACTGGGGATGAGGGTTGGGCTATTCTTCTCCAGTTCTTACATGATTAAAAATGCCTCTCTTCCTCCCTCTCCCAAGTCCAGATCTTATTCCTCCCATGTCATGGCGATTCTGCCTTCTCCCTTCTTGTTTCCTTTCCTGAGAATCCTAAAAGTCCTGACTCAGTCTCCCTGCCCAGCCTTTAGCTGCCGGCAGCTTTATTTACCAATCAAAGCCAACTAGGGGTGGGGACCCTCAGCGTCTCACATGTGGGATTCTCATGAAATTTTGGGAACCCATAATGCGAGCATTAAATCAAATCCACAAAAATATTCAAGCCGTGAACCACACATTCCCTTGCATACCTTGATTTTCTAAGTCTGTTTATTTTTTTTTCCAGGATAAGTATTGAGGCAGAAACGTGGACTCTATAAACGGAGAGTTGTCTTCATTTTCTTCATTTTCATATACATCGTTGGAAGGAAGGTTCACATGTTTGTGAACCAAGCGCTAAGATTAATATGCTAAGATCAACAGCTTTGGGAATCTCTTTAATGATTCTCTTCTCATTTCCCAGACCCAGGACAACAATCCTAGTTTGGGGTTTTTCTCTTATTGTTTGTTTGTTTGTTTTTCTTTTCCTTTCATACATATTGTGAAAATGGCAAGAGGTTATTTCAAGACAGATTTTTCAGAGAACAATCTAAATCAGCATGAAGTTAACATTTTCTAAACGGTTATTTCAGAAGCTAGACTATTAACCTTTAGGAAAAAAAATGTAGATTGGAAAATTGCTCTCATAATATTGTTTGCATCAGACAGGACTTGGAAAATGTATCTCTTGGGCCAACTTAAAGCAGAAACTAAGAAAACTTCCTAATATCACCCCTTAAAGTAGAGCTTTCTATAGTTGTTATAGGGTAACATAATTCAGCAGAGCATATTAAAAATATAATGCAAAGTTAAGGAATAAAACAGCCTGAGGAATACATATGTATTTTCAAGTTAGATGATGATATTTCTCCTAGAAATTGAGTAGTCTAATAAAAGGGATTAAATGGAAAGAAAAGGCATAAATACCTAGCTTAATGAGGTGATAACTTTATAGGAAAAATATTAAAAAACTTTTCTATGCAGTGAAGTAATTATACAACAGTACTATAGATCATAGAAAGTCTTTCAGATGTGAGCCAAGTAACCAGCTTTTGAAATGAACTCAAGCCCATATACATCGACAAGAAGGCCGCTCCATTTGTTCAACACTGTTAGTGAAGGGATAGAATTGGGAAAGACTGCTAGTAGAGTAAGAGGCAATGTATTCCTGTTGGCATCTAGAATATTGACAGAGAATCAAAGGTGCCCTTGCTTATGTGAGAATTGGCCTTCTGAAAGACACTTAGAAACAACAGAATCACAATCAGTTGAAAATGGCTGCAGAGGACTGAGGGAACGAGTCAGACCTCTAGGTCATCAGAACAGAACATCCCAGGTCTGTGGGCTCCAACTGCTAGGCTACAGCTCATGTTGATAGGAGGTGTTCCTACATTTTCTAGTGTGAATCCTAATGAGCTCAAAGTCCAGGGAACTGGTCTCTGTTGCAGACTCTCAATTCCCCTTTTTACTCTCACATTGTGTAGGTTTTCTCATGCTCAGGAACAGAATAATTACTATTGTGTAGTGGCTGATATTGTGGTCTATAATTTCCCCAATAGTATCTTTTCAGAGCTGGTATCTGTGTTCATCAGTCAATTAGTCTTCTTGATTTGACAGTCACCTTGGGAAAGTAAATGGAGAGAGTTTAGTACTTAGTTATTCAGAAACTTGAGCTTCTCTGTATAACTCATAAACCACACAAAAGCATGGCAATGCTTTTTTAGGCTATTGAAATATCGATTGCTTATTGTCATTGTTTCATAATTAGATTTTGGATCCCTAGAGCAAGTAATTGCTTTGATCATTGAGTACAGTTAGGGATTTCTTTATGATTCCATCCTATAAACCGCTATGGCAGACTGAGTAAAAAGTAGCTCATAGATACTGGGACTTTGCATTATATATAATGTTGCATGAGCCAGCCTCCTGAGCATCAAAGTGTCTCTAGCTTGGTTCTAGCCAACAGTTTATACAGATAATGAGGTGGCACTCCCTCCTGGAAGCATGTTAAGCAAGGCTACAACCTTTGTCCCACTAGCAGACATTCTATTGGCTCTTGTTGTGCACCTTGATGAAGTAACTTATTATATGGAGAAACTGAGAAATCAAGGTACTGCGAAGGGAAGGTCTGCACACAGGTAGTACAGCTCTGATAGCCTCAGTTTAAAAAAAAACTATGAAGACTCATCCATACACAAAGAACTATGGCCAAATACAGAAAGATAGGAGAGGTGGCCATCCCCAACGGAACATAAAACTAATTGTCCAGAGCCAAATGGTCATCTCTGAAAAGATACATACAAAATACAAATAACAATGTATTGACTCATGCTATATTTAAGAATATATATATAAGGGTTGGGGATTTAGCTCAGTGGTAGAGCGCTTGCCTAGGAAGCGTAAGGCCCTGGGTTCGGTCCCCAGCTCCGGAAAAAAAAAAAGAAAGAAAAGCAAGAATATATATATATATATATATATATATATATATATATATATATATATATATGCATGTAACAACAATTGGTAAAATAGAGTCCATGAATTGGTAGGAGTTCAGGGAGAAGTATATGGGAATTTGGAGAGAAGAATGGTAATTAAGAAATTTTGTAATAAATTAAAATCACAAAAATAAAAATCACTTTCAATTGTGATAAAATGATACAATATATGAATATATCACCCCAAGAGTCACAGAAGCTGGGAAACATGCCCTTCTGTCTTTGAGCCCCACAAGAAGTTCAGTCCTGGCTGCCTGTTTAGCTTTTTGAGAGAAGCTGAGGCAGAAGACCTAAACAAGTAGTTTTATTTTCTCTGGTTTTTTTTTTTTTAATCGCCATATGAGTAAGACTTAATTAAGAAGACCAACAGCAACAACATCAACTAATCTGGACCCTTGGGGGCTCCCAGAGGCTGGACTACCAACCAAAGAGCGAGTCTAGGCCCCTTGTACATATGTAGCAGACATACAGCTTGGTCTTCATGTGAGTACCCCAACAACTGGTGCGCGGCCCGTCGCTGAATCTGTTGTCTGACTGTGGATCTCCTTCTCCTAACTGTATTTATGTGCCTGGCTTCAGTGGGAGAAGATGTTCCTATGATTTGTTGTGCTGGGCAGGATTTGTGTGTGTGTGTGTGTGTGTGTGTGTGTGTGTGTGTGTGTGTGTGTGTGTGTGTGTGTGTGTGTGTTTGTGTGTGAGAGAGAGAGAGAGAGAGAGAGAGAGAGAGAGGAAGGAGGGAAGGAGGGAGGGAGGGAGGGACGGTGGGAGGGAAAGAGAGGATGTAGTGGGGACTCCCCTTCTCAGAGGAGAGGGAGACATTGGGGAGGATCTATGTGAGGGGGTACTGGGAGGAGAGGGGGGTTGATATTGTGATATAAAGTAAATAAATGAATAAATTTAAAATAAATAATATTATAGAAATAAATAATAATACAAAAGAAACCTTCATCAGCCCTTGGGAGGCATCTAGGGAGTAGTTCTCTCCCAGTACCCTCTTGGCTTATGAACCCTTCAGGAGTAGCTCTTTTGACTATATTATAGAAAAGAATTTCAGGATGAGAGTGAACCACAGTTAACAAACCTATTGAGTATGGTAAGGAATAATACTTTCTATTTAGGTATGTGAGAAGCGTTGTGTGGAGGGAGGGAGGGAGGAAGAGGTTATCAGAGACATGCTCTGCTTCAGGGAAATTGACAGAAACTCTAACTAGAGTAGTCTGCTTTGGCAGAGCCTGTCCGATGTCTCTAGATTTGGGTCTACACTTTCGTAAACTAAAGTACCGATCAGATTACATGCCTGGCAACTGAAGGAAAGTTGCCGCCTTTATCCTAAGATGTACGTACAGAAAATCTAACAAGTAAACAGGTCTTGAATGAAAGCTTATTCAGAAAATGGACTAGTCAAAAATATCGACTGATTAGAGCACTAAGATAATTTTGAGCACATCAGTGAAGGCACAGGAAAGCCCACAGAATACTAGTGTTATTTATCAATAGGGTTCCAAAGATAGCTTGCTTGGATTCCAATTCCAGCCTCTTTCATCTTCTCTGTAATTCAGACAAATTATGTTTAGAGTCTGTTTCATGATCTGTAAAACTCCCAAAATCATATCTACACCAAGGAGCCGCTGTGAGGAGCAATCATGTTGAGAAAAGAGTAATGTGCAGATAATGAAATCCAATATCTTTTAACTATCACTTCTTATAATCATCTTCCAATCACTTACTTCTTGAGTAGGTACCACTGTTTTGGAGAAGACTAGCAGACAACTGTCACAAAGGAAAGCGTAATACCTCCAAATCACTTCAGGCGTAGCACAGTAACAGCATCTAAGTCCCGAGGAGAGCTGGAACGAACACAGGCACACAAGCAGAATTAGGTATGTCTATGTCTTAATCTTTACAATTTGTGAACCTGCAGGTGTCCTTAAATTAGGCATTTTGGCAAGAGATCAGCCTGGATTATTCAGGTGGGCTGAATAATTCAATCCAAATGTCATGCTTCTTCCCAGGAGGGACAAAAGATGACACAGAGGAAAGAAGGCTACTCATAGACAGGGAGAGATTGCAGCCAATTAACCCCAAGCTATCAAAAGACTGTAACAAACAGAAAGCAGGAGTAAGAAAAGATGATTGTTGAAAGTCATTGGGGGATATTCAGACTTGCCAACAGCTTTAGTATGCAGTTCTTTTTGCGAAGTTGCGAGAATAAAAAGCAATTCTGTGGGTCTTTGATGCTGTGTTTGTGTTAATTTGTTATTGTAGCTTTAGGGAATGAACACAGGGAAAGATCCAGGGATCTACCTTTGAGTACACCGGGCAGATTGGTTCTTGTTCTTTGTGTTTTTGCCCTCAAAGCTAATAGCAAGTAGCAGCGAGCATTCAATTTCACTGACTACTGCCTGATGTGCTGAAAGTTTTGGATTAAAGTGTCATGAGCGGCTATTGTTGGACCCAGTTGAAAAACTAGAACCCGGGGTATTTTTTGCCAATGCAAGTTCTAAATTGTTCTTTCCCGAGTAAGTCAACAGTGACAGGAAGTGAGGGGAGGGTGCATATGTCCATGTTGGCTTTAGGTTTGTGTTGCCTTGAATGTGTTCTGTTACCTCCAAGAGAAGTACCACTTTGATTAATGATGTTCCTTTTCTGATAAAAACCCAAATATTTGCAAGTGTGCTTTCTAAACCATTCTTGATCAGTCTTTTCTTCTTGGAGTTTTTTGTTCTGGTAAGAAATAAAACTAAGAACTTTAGTTTAAACTTAACTACTAATATTGCTAGGAAATATGTTGTGGAAACCCAAATGAATGAATGCTACAGTTTACATTCTTATCTCATCATCATTAATAACTTAAATATGTGTATGTTATTCTGTGGTACAATTGCTAAGGGAAGATGAAGCATGAAGTTCCTTATGTTTTCAAGAACATCTAACTAAAATACCCTCATTTTCATTTCCAATTTTTTTTAAATGAAGCCAGGGTTAACAATTTTCAAAATAACATAAAAGAGAAAGCTTTGGAGGTTCATAACGATTATGGCTCCAGGGCACGGTGAATGCACGTAGCAGAACGACCTTGTAGACTTCAGAGAGTCCAGACAGAGGTTCTACATTACACATCTTACCACAGTAAAACATGGGCATCCTTCTCAGATTTGCTCACTAGTAAGGAAAGTGGGGTTTGCCTTTGATGCTTATAAATCATGAACTTGGTTTGTGTGTTTGTGTGTGTGTGTGTGTGTGTGTGTGTGTGTGTGTGTATTAAAAATTAGAATGGAAAGGTTCTCTTTTCTAGGTTCTAAGTCATATGTTGTAGAACTGATTAGAATCCAAACATACTTGAACTCCAGAGTAATCCAGAGCTATGATCTCTCTGCAGAGCAGTGTTAGGCCAGTCTCATTGTTGAGGTGATTCGTTAGTTTGATGCAATGAGTGGGTTAAGAGTTTTTCAAGAGTATTGCAGTAGCATGGTCTTACCTTTTGATAAATATTAGATTGCAATGAAATTTCAACTACCTAGAGAAATAGCTCCGAGTCACTCGTCCTATGTCCCCTGCACAGTGACGGCATGCTCTTAGCCCAGTGGCACAAAACATTTACATTATGTACACAAATTAACTCTTGCTCTGGGGATGAAACAACGAATTTGCTTTGTTCAGATTGCTTGTGCAGATTGTCTTCATGACACTAATGTGGGGAACAGATGATGGGGCCAATTCCATTCCCTCGGAAATAGATAGTTTTAGAAGTCTGTACATAAATCTTACCCTCCCAGGTCTTGGCAGCCCCATTGCAGAGATTAAGCATGAACATGTCAGACTGTGAGTTGTGGGAACATTTTCCTCAAGCCATCTTTAAGTTTCTTTGTACCAAAGGCCTCTAATTCCTAAACGATTAGTTCTAAAACATTGAAAGAAATGAAGAAATGATTAAATAGTTGGATTCTTCTTAAATTTGGTAGTGGAAGAGATAATAAAATTCTATCGCAAGAGTTGTCATATATGTCATGACCTAAATAGTCTCTGTAAAACAATATGAGAAACATAGTTTGGTTGAAGACTTCCTGTGGTTCCTTAGGATACAGTCTTTATAAGAGAAGTACACATATTTTAAAAATGCTTCCATGTTTAGTTTGGGAGACAGTTCAATCTACAAACACCCACAGGTATACAAGGGATGCAGTGAGTTCTTTTCTAGAGGTAAAAAGTGTCCTAAGTAGAGGGGTTTTGAAACTTGTGAGTCAATCTACATTGGGCCTACAATGAATGACTTCTTGCTGTGGGTGGGTTTTGTTATAGATACAATAATGATATTTGCCTCATAAAGTTTTCAGTACTGCAAATATAGCACGGTTAGAACACTCCCAGACTATACTATGATTTGGCTATTAACTAGTTGGCAGATTATTTGGGAATATATAAATCTGTACTCTTATATAGAATCTTATATAGTCAGAAAATCTACAATAGGATGACAACCACAGTTTTACTTACTTACAATTTTCAAATTACTCTTGTTTTGTGCAAGTGACCATTTATGTAATAAAATCAGCATATTAACAAATCAAAATTGCTTTTTATGAAAGTAAAATGTCAATTTTATTTGATATTCTGTTTTTTACATAGTTCTGAATTTAGTCACATTTTAAAATTCAGAGCCTCAAGTTCTTGGACCGTTTAAGTAATATTTTTTATTCTTGAATCTGAATTTGGAGTGAGAAAGACTATTTTGCTTCTCCACATCCTCATTCTCTCTTCCGGTTTTTGGAACTAGATCACCGAGTTTGTATATCCTGTTCTCAAAAACCTCAAAAACAAAGTTGCTTTTGTCAAGTCTTGTGAGCCACAGTCCTGAAACATCCTGAACCTGTTACAGTTGCCGGAATAGTTTATCATGAAAAGAAAAGAAACGCCTTTGGCATATACACATAAAAAAGTCAAGAAAACCAAGCAACTCCTGAGCACACAAATGGTCTATTGTGAAGCATTAGCTTTTACAGAGCACAGTTATGAGATACCTTTCACAATATGAAAAGACGGTGCATTTTCCTCCCTCACTGGGTGGGATCAAGCCAGTCAGTGCCATTTCTTTACAATCTCTTGTGATTTCTGTGTCCCGCAACCCCTTTGCATAAAAATGAACCATGAAAGCAGTCAAAACACCTGCTTTACTGACAAGCCGATTAATGCTTTGATTTATCCCTCTAAGTGTGAATTCATCTGCTGCTACGAGGGCCTTGACTTGGCACATAATTCATCAGATGTTGAAGGCCCTCTTTTCTGTACCCTAGAGCTTCAGCTGTGACTGTCTATTGTCTAAGCTAGAAGTTTGTTAACCCCAGAGTTCTCGGCACAGCTGGATGCCAATGTTTTAGATACACGTGGGTTTAAAGTATTTTTAGTTGCTAAGTGAGTGTAAATGAAAAGATTAATTGGGAAGGACTCCAGACTGCTTAGATTTGCAGTTTTAAAACAGACAAACAAACAAACAAACTAACTAACTAACTAACTAACTAACTAACTAACTAACTAACTAACAGCGACAAAAGCCCTTATGTCTGGGAACCTAGAGATAGAAAACATGCATCATGCAGCTTACTTCAAATCCATATCTAGTGTCATCTTTGGAAATGACAAGCCATCCTTTCCTTTGTGTATCTTAATCAGGTTGCCTTGAGACAGGGTCCCCTGTGGTAGAAGCTGTGAGAAAGATGAGATTCTCAATTTCCTTTAGTCTGTGTCTTTCTTAAACTCTTGAAAACATCAAAAACAATCATTTTTCCTGGGCATAGAAGTCATTGTCATAACATAGACAAACTAACTTTAAATATTCAGTAGCCATCCTCTGTTCAAGACATTACTTGGCAAGACACCTCTATTGTCATACTTAGGAGAGCAAATCTCTTTCTTTTCTAAATTGAATGCGTATATCTTTCTTTCTGAATGATAAAGTATTTTAATAAGAAGATGATATATTCTCATTTATTTCTAGTTTCCTTATATATTTCATAACATACCATTCATAAACTCACAATTTTAAAAAAGTTATGCTTCAAGCTTCTCATCATATTATCATATAGAACATTGCAAAAATGTTTCCTTTTTTGTGTTAGTAATTTTTAAAAAAAGGGTTTTTTGTTTTATTTTTATAGAACAGGTTATATTTAAAGAAAGGGATGCATAGAAAATTTACACTGACACACTGGGAATCCTGGCAAACATATATACACTCTCCCACACATACTTTCAATTGTGATAAAATGTTTATAATTTGACAAAAATATATTGTGGTCCAGGACTGTGAAGCCAGTTACACTCTGGAGTGGTTGGTCTTCCTGTAGTGCCCACAGCAGAGGATAGTTGAGGCCTAGATGTGGAGGCTTTCAACCTGTGTGCCTTTAGGGAAGGGACATCAATAGAGATTAGAGACATTTCTGTTCCTCAGTCCACAAACAGTCCTGGTGCTCATAGAAACTTGTAGCCGCTCCTGGTCCCCGGAAGTCTGTCTGTCTCTGCTGAGGACAAAGCTCCATACAACTGAAAGCCAGGGCTGTCTTAGCTTCAAGTGAAGTCAGTTTAAAGGCTTGAGGGAACATCTCTGTCCTCTGTTTCTATTGTGTGGAAAGTGACCTGGCTTAATGTCCCCTGCAGCTCCCTAATGGAGTGATCTTTGTAAAGATTAATAAGTCAACGAAACAAAACAAATAAAAAGCAAAACCAAACCAAACTAAACCAACCAACCAATGAATGAACCAACTAACTAACCAACCAACCAGAAAACCAAACAAACAAAAAGCAAAAACATAAAAAAAAACACCCAAAAAAGAACAAAAACAAAACAAAATAAAACAAATAACCAGAATACCCTCCTTCCTGTTTCAAATTAAAGCAATAGCTGAAAAACAAAATCAATCAACCAACCAACCAAAATACCCCACAGACTGCTGAAGATTATGTGCCGGTCTCTGCATTCAAGGCAAGGACTCACTACCGAAATCAGGATATTTTCAGAGTCTCTTGAATCTTTTAATGTCAGAAATCTTGAAGAAAGGTTTTGTTAGGAAACTACAATTAATCAATTTAGTTTAATTCATGTAGTCAAAGTGGCAGCAGTAGCTACTGAAAAGTGAACTAGAGGTTTTCAGTGGGTTAGGAAACTCTACACATAGTTAGGAGTTTGAACTCAAAGGCCAGACTGATTTATATGACTCTAGCTTATCTCCTACTGATGTTCTTGTCTGAACTTGAAGATTAGCAGAGTCCTTTAATTATGACCCATCTGAAATCAAGGAAACATTTTATGAAAGCTGTATATTACTATTGTAAGAATCAACACTTGGCAAATGGTTTTATTCCAATACTTAGAGATAAAGAGGCCAAAACTCAAAATGTGGGGTAATAAGACAGAGGTTAAAGTGGTCCAGATTCACAACCTTTGTCATCTTTAAGATGACATAATACATTAGTTTAGACCCAATTCTCAGTGGATCACTGCTTAGTAATGAACCCATTTCCATTCATAAACTTTGCTTCACAATGCCATTCATAACGAATAGACAAATCAGCAGAATTTAAGAATGATTTATTTACACAGGCAAAGCATAACCATAAATCCATAAATCTGAAATCTTAAATGTACTCAAATAAAAAATATTTTAGCACGGTGACTTGAGAAATGGGAAGAAGATCCACACCTAACGTTATGTGTTAGGTGTGAGACCAAGCACTGCCCATCTGAATTTACTAAGTTACCTTCAGACTGTGTCTATCAGGATATATGTCTATGTAATTAGAACTATCTGTTTAGAACTCGTAAAACATTCAGAGGTATTATGTGTGGACTCAGATTTTATCTCACTGATAACTCATTAGGTACATACAAATATTCAAAAACTCCCCAAAGTCTAAAATCAGAAAAATTTCTGTTTCCATGCATTAATTACATGGATGCGAAATATGCAATTAAATGTCTACTAAACTATTCTATGAAAAATGTTGATATCACTGGTACTGTGCACTGAAAATCAGAAGATACATTTTTTCCAAGATTTTTCTTTTGGTCTCTAGCAAATAGTGTGTATATATATATATATATATATATATATATATATATATATATATATATATATGTGTGTGTGTGTGTGTGTGTGTGTGTGTGTGTGTGTGTGTGTGTGAAAAGTATTATAGTATATGAACTGCTAATATCCTCTATGAACACAATGCAATTTTTTGAAAACACTAGCATTTATTGTTACTACATAAAACATTTTATATGACTCTTGTTGATGAACATAGTTAACATGCCTCTGTAAAACAGAGATTAAGTAAGAGTAGTAAAGCACGTGAACAATTCCACCAAAGGAAATCATATTAATAGCTTGGTGTAGATTTTCAGTTGTGCCTAAAAACTAAATGGTTGTTTTACTTTGTGCATGATCTTCAAAGAAGGGTTTTGTTTGTTCAACTGTGATCATGAGAACACAGTGAACCTTACTGTTCAGTTTTGGTTTTCCCTTGCACTTGATGCATGTTTACCCCCAGTGAAGCAACATGAGACTTAATTGAAAAGGCCTACAAAGAAGCAATGTGCTTTACACCCCTGACTACTTAGAAGAGTAACTGGAACCTTTTTCTGATTAACTCACAGAATACTTCATTCCACAGGCACCTGCAGACCTCATATTTGTCAGATAGTCCTGGCCTGGAGGAATCAGAGATAGTTTTTAATCATGTATGTCTTCAAAAAATTATGTTCTCATGAACATTATCTATTGGCCAATTATATATACTTTGTTTTAATATTTTTGTTGTTAACATTGGCTGGATTGAACAAATCAACAGTCTCGAAAGTATATAAATTATTTACCTCGAGTTGTATTAAATCATTTTCTCCAAAACATTGAATTGATTATCATTCTTTCATCACATGAGTGTTTTTGAGTTCTGGATGTCTCATGGTCAATGTTTGTGATTTACTCTATTGCTGAGAGAGAAAATAGCTGTAGTATGCAAGACTCTGAAGTAAAGTCAGACAATTAAGTTATGTTCAGAAACTTTCCAAAATGCAAAGGAAGGGAATTGTGAAGGAAACTGGATTTATTGCATGCTTGTTTTGTTTGTATGTGTTGAACAAATATGTTTCAGAAAATATTCAGCCACATCACAGCACCTTCATGGTCTGAATGAAGCCATTCATATAAGCTTTCTTAAATATTAACATATTTAAAAATTAAGATGAATAACTCAGTATTAACAGTGCTTACAAGGCACATCAGTTTTATTTTCAATTATCATGATAAACACTACGAACAAATCAACTAAGGGTAGGAAAAGAATTCTTTCATTTGAAGCTCACAGTGCATTATGAAGAGATGTCAGGGCAGAGATTCAAGGGAGGTATCTGGAGGCAGGAGCTGAAGTAGAGACCACAACGGAATGCTGCACACTGGCTTGCTATTCATGGCACCTACTTTCTTACACAACCCAGGACCGCTTTCCCAGACAAGCCTGCATGCTAATCTGATGGAAGAAATTTCTCAGTTGAGATTTCCTTTCAAGTTGATGAAAAGCTAACTAGCACAATTGACCCTTATTTCAACTTGATGTACACATACATCACTATTAAATACTAATCCTTCTTTTCTTGTTCATGCGTAAGACCCCATGCTAATATCACATCATAATTTCAAAAGTCTGACATTCTTTAAAACGAATTCTAATAGGTTAAAAGTCCAAGTTCTTTTTAAACACATCAAGAGTCTCTTAACTATGGGCTTTAGTAAAATAAAACATAACTCAAAATTCAGAGCTAATAACTACAAGTAAAAGAGAACACGAGGCATTTGTCTTTATGGGTTTGGGTTACCATCACGCTGTATGATATTTTCTAATTCTAATCATTTTCCTAAAATTTTTTATTTCATTTTTCTTTAAAGTTGTCTAATATTCCATTGTACCTATCTATCTATGTATCTATGTATCTATGTATCTATCTGTATCTATCTACATATCTATCTACATATCTATCTACACATCTATCTATGTATCTATGTATCTAAGTATCTATGTATCAATTGATGTATCTATTCATATCACATTTTCATTGTTCATCAGCTAAGACATTCATGCTATTCACACTCCCTAGGTATGGTGAATTGCATAGCAATGAGCATGTCTGAGCAAATGTCTGTAGAGGAGGGTGTCAGGTCTTTTGAGCATATGCCAAGTTACTGGGAGAGCTGGTGGGTGATATATTTTAGAGTTTGAGATTCTACTATTTCCAAAGTGACTGCACAAGTTTATAATCCCACACACAGTGAATAAGAGTTCCTCTATCTTATCATCTTGTTACCATTAATTGTATTATTAATATGTTTTAAAACTTTAACTATTCTGACTGGGCATTTTCCTTATTGTTAATGCTGCAATCTTTAGATATGAGTCTATAACCTGGAGATGATGAAAGTACATAGAGAGAATCTTTTGTATGCTGCATGGATGCATCAGCTCTCAACAAAAAGCTCATTGGCCAATGAGCTGAGGCAGCAAATAGGAGGTGGGAGTTTTGGTAAGGAGATGGGACTCTGAGACAGAGTCAGGTTTGGGCAGAGATTCTCCCAAAACTCTAAGGCACATGGACCTGAGGAGAGGTAACTAACTTTATTATGGGACTTAGAATAGAATATGTGGGATAATTTTGTTATGAACTATTTGGGAACAAACCCAAGCTTATTGACTAGGCATTTATTTATATATAATTAAGTCTCACAGTCATTATTTTTGGGAACTAGGATGCAGGTGGATGAACATGCAGTTATAAAGTGAAAAGAAAGCAAGGAAGGGGAGCTCAGAAAGGGGACGAACCAGACACAGGGGTGATGTGAATGGGAAAATGGGGGAAGTTAACTGGGGAGAGAAGAGAAGTGTGATACAGAGGGAGATGTAGGGAGGAGATAATAATAACACTAAGAAACTTAGGAATAGACTATTTATTTACCAAACCTGTACCATCGTTTAAGGGAAGTTAGGGCAGGAACCTGTAGGCAGGGACTGAAGCAGAGGGACAATGCTTTCTTATTCATTTACATGGCTTGCTCAACCTACTCCCCAGTACAATCCAGGAACACCTGTTAGAATGAGACCACCCACAGTGAGCTATGCCCTTCCATATTAGTAATTAATAAAAAAAATTCTTCTCAGAAATGTTCATAGATCAATCTGATAGATTCAATCCCTCAATTATGGCTTTTTCTCCCCATGTGACACTATGTTTCAAATTGGAAAGGAAAAAAAGAAGAGCAAAAAAGACTAACCAGAACATACAGAGTAGACCTTTAGAGTTATTTTGCAAACTCCTAAATAAATTTATTAATGTGACTAGTGAGGAGGGCTTGTCACTTTTTGGTCACTAGCAATGATGGTGTTGGTAAGAAAATAAAATGTCTTTATTATTACTCAGAGATTAGTAGCAGACAAACTTCATAAGCTATTGTCTATGTGTGTTCCCTCGCACAGTGTGCAAAAGCTTTCTCAGGTGCATCAATAAACAGGGTATGGCCGTGAGCCAAGGAGGAACCTTTGCTAAGTCTCAGAAATTAGCCTGCATTTTAAGTGTAGTTTTTGACTCCTTTTATATTTCCTTTTGATTTTCAAGACAGGGCTTATCTATGTAGGTTTGTCCCGAAACTCGATCTGAAAATTAGGTGACACTTGACCTCACAAAGATTCACCTTTTCTGTCTTCAGAGTGCTGAGAATGAAGGCATATGCTGCCACCACCACCAGTAGAGTGATGTTCTCCAATGAACTGAGTTTCTACAAAGTCCAGGGGAGGCATCCCCTGGGAACGTCACCAAGGCAAAACTCTCTTTATCTCATGTAGTCTGAGGGCCCAAAAGATGGTTGAATACTTCTTAAGTCATTGCCATTTCCCAATAGCTTTTTAATATTATTATTCAATTCACCACTACATTATCACAGTCTTTGAGAAGCCTTGCAATCAGCCTCTGGGATATTGTAATGGCATTTAAGTTGGATATCCCATAAGATTGTCCTCTGCCTTGCCTTGTATGACTGCATGGTCTTCATAATCCACCTTGCATGCTTCAGGCAGGGTGGTCTTTCAGAACTCCATCAGGTGCCCAAAATTTCTCAGTATTTAGCAATCAAATTGTCATAAGAACAGTGTCTGTAACCTAGTCCAAGAAACTCACCATGTTCCCTGTCTAGCTACTGCACTACCTTGAATTATGTATTTCTTTGTCCAGTCAAGGTATACTTATTTGTTTCTTGCTCACATCCTCTTGCTGCAGTGACTCAATCTGTTAGACACCTCCCCACGGCAGGCGCACTGCTTCCTGCAGTCAGCTAATATTACAGCCTCAGGGTCCCCTGGCTCCTCAATACATCCCAAATAACCAGGCATTCTTTCCCGCTAAATGATTTCAAAAGGGAAATTCGGCGTGTAGGCCAATATGAGATCACTGGCTCTGTCTTCACAGGATGTCAAAAGCAAGATCAGTATATAGGGGATATTTGCTTTTGTTCACGATCACATTCCCACATCCTAAGGGAAGATCTGACAATGTAAGCTCAGGAAAGAGTTGCTAATAAGCATTAGGAAATGAAACAGCATTAACTCCCCACAATAAAATCTAGATTCAGATGCATTGATATGGGCTTCACTGAAATCCCAGCAAAATAGGCAGAGGACCAGGAGTTAAAGTAATTCTCTTTTGCACAGTGAATTACTGCGAGACCTATTTCCAAGAGATGGAAGAAAAAAAAGGTGAAAGAAAGGGAGAGAGGCGATAAGGAGTAAGAAAAAGAAAGTTGGTAGGAGGGAGGGAGTAGGAAGGTGAAAGACTCAGAAATAGAGAATGTGGGAAATTGAAAAATATGTGTGGGGGGAGGGAGAGAGAGAGGGGGAGAGGGGGGAGGAGGAACAGAGGAGAGGTGAAGAAGAAACTTATTCTGAATGTTGCCTTTTCAGCTAATTTCTCCCCTTCAGTGATCCTTTGTCATAAAATGTCATACATGTACTGATATTTTATTTATTTATACATATACATTTTTAAACAATAGAACTCACAGTTTTCCTATTGGTTGGCACCTATAATGAATTTGATAGGTTCATGTCTCACCTTTAGCCATATATGATATATGCCCTAAGATACAGGCACATACATTAGTGTGTGTACCCAGGGGTCTCTGCCCATAGTTTTAGTGTTAAATGTTGAAAGAGTTTGGCATAGTGCTTCTCAGTATCAGAAACTGAAAATCAGCTTGTCAGAATGTTAGTTCAAAATCAATATCACATAAGGTATGCCATCAACTCATCTGGAAAGGTAGCATAATTAACACACACAGCAGCCCCCATCAAGTCCCAAAGTGGATGAACAAAATAATGTAAGATCAAAAGAAAACCGAG